>NC_072450.1:6750902-6965902 GCF_027596085.1 Anoplopoma fimbria | reverse complement strand
CACACACAGGCACATAAGCACTAAACACACACGTTACATGCAACGTTCTGGAAACCACAGAGGTGTTAATACAGACTGAGTAAATCTCCCCCACCCCCACCCCAAGGTGAGCCCCCAATATGTCAGAGGGAGAGTGATGGGTCCTCGCCGTCGTTTAATAAAGCTCTCCTCCGTGGCCTCGTGTGCATCCGTCACCGGCCGGGCAGCCAGAGGTCCTAACACACGACGGCCAGCAGCTCCATCAAACTCTGTCGGGTCTGGAAAAGAGCTGACGCAGCCAAAATGCTGCTCTGGATCCGAGCCACAACACAAAAAAGAAAAAAGGCAGTAATACTCCTTTTCCACCAAAATGAGTGCGTATGTCCAGGATTTTTAAAAACATGAAAACCTGTATAAGACAAATATACCTTTCTTCTTTCTCGTATTTTTATACATCTTTTACCTATTTTGTGTCTCTTTCAAATATTCTAACCAGAGTTGGGGATTTTTGGAACAGCTGAAAGTTTCGGTCAGCTTTCCATGATCAGCAAAGTATAATCACTGGTGTTATTTTTTGAGCAGCGCTTCTGAACGTCTGTTTCTTTTCACATCTAACTCTGTGAATTAAGGGTTTTACTTTTAACCAAACCAGAGTTTGTGATCGTTGGAACAGTGGAAAGGTTTTATTTCGTTTCAGTCAAGTTTGAATGAAGGGTTTGATGATTAGCAGAATTAATGAATGCATTTTTTTAATTCATAGTTTTGTTCAATGACAAATGCGATACAATAAAAGTCCAAATTTTGTCACATAGCATCGTACTGGAAGGAGGGCTGAAAATGTGCGTGTCCGCCCGGATGTCATGTTTCCATCACAGCCGATAAATACCTGTGACTACTGCAGAGTCATTTGTCCTGAGAATGAATGCCGATTGTAACTTTTCCAACTGAGGACAAAAACCAGATGTTAGTGGAGTTTCTTCCAGTGGGGAAAGGTCTTTAGTCCTGTGTTAACTCTTGACAAGTTGTTGTTGTTGTTGTTTTATTGGATGAAACATGAAAGTTTTTGTTTTGAATGCAGTCCAAAATGACGATTTTGTTCCGTAAGTCCTTTTATTGTGAAAATGAAGCGATTTAACTTGAACTTAAAACTGATCTCAAATCTGAAAGAAACGAGATGTTATCCTTTTCTTCTCATATCATGTCCAAAATATTTTTCTTCTACAAGAAAAGAAAAATAGGCAATCAATAAATCAATAAAAAAAAAATCATCCTTCACTTTGTTCCACTCCGTTTAAAACCCTCTTTTTCTTCATTATAGATCAAAGTACTTTGAGAATTGTGTTGACATTTTCTTGACACTTGTGGTGGAGCCAATAAAAGAATGATTAGTCATTTAGTTGGATATTGATTTGGAAACATCTCCAGACATCTGGATTTTGGACTGTATTGATTGTTTCAAGGGTGCAGTATGTCTTCTGTTTGAGCCATTTTACTTTTTTTTTTATTGAAGGTTTATATAAGATATTTTAAAAAAGGAAAGAAACTAGGTAAAAGTCACAATCAATGTAGTTAATTTGACCTCCAGCTCTGCTTGCCTCTCAGTATTATTAAAAGATGATGAATTATTTGAAGTCTAGTCAGAAACACAGTCTCTTGTGAGGTTTTCCCTCCTTTTTAATGTGATGTAAGTCAAAGACTGAGCGCTCTGTGAACAATGGAGAGAGACCGCTGTGTTTCTGCTCTCTGGTTGTGTAGCAGACTGTTGGCGCTGCTCTGAGGTCAGATCTCTGTTTGTCCCTGACGATGTGTGGACAGACTGTGGTTACAATACACACACACTCTCTCACACACACACACACACACACACACACACACACACACACACAGACACAGAGCCTCCGGCTGGAAGGTAATCGTTGCTGTCGGTTTGTGTGTGTGTGTGTGTGTGTGTGTGTGTGTGTGTGTGTGTGTGTGTGTGTGTGTGTGTGTGTGTGTGTGTGTGTGTGTGTGTGTTTCAGAGAGTGTGTCTGCTCGGTTGACGCTGTCTGAGATGTCAACGCCCTCGTCCCTTTGATGAGGAGACAGAACGCTGTCCAAACTTATGGAAACTAATGAAGATATATAAGTGTGCACGAAAAGACATCTGCAGATACAGATGTTTTTGTTATTGAGTATTTACTTTATGAGTCTTCTGGCTCTTTTCACCTAATATGGTTTCCGTCTTTTATCTGGAAGCCCTGGATTTTCTTTACAAGTGTGAGAAACACACATCCATCTGTAGCAGAGAGACACCTTAACGTCGGGGTAAAAGGAAACGGTTCCAGTCTAAACGGAGACATGTTGACGTGTTTCCTGCCATTTTAATTTTGTCAGCTTTCACGTCTTTTTGTCTTTTGACTGCTCTTTCACAGAATAAAGTAAATCTGCAAAATTCTGACTAGTAGGGCTGCGTATGGTGCCTCTTTGTTACCAAGAATAAGTAGTGTTATAACTGATCGTAGTTGATCTGTGATTTATCTGGATGACAGATTGGGATTCATGCTTTCTTATTGCCGGTAATCTTATAATGCTTCATCGTCAACAACAAATCTGTGTTGAAATTGGCAGGAGGAGAGCCAGTAACGTAAGGAGGTTCCATTAAATTACGTTATGATGCATTCAGGCTCTATTCAGTGTGAAATTTAAAGCTATGAATGTGATGTGTTAAAATGTAATATTTCAAAAAAAACAAAAACGTTTTTGGCAAGAAACTATAATAAACACAGTTGTTCCATGGAGATGTTTTCACAGCAATATAAAATTAATATCAGAGAGGGAATTATGAACTTCCCAACATGAGCTCTCAGCAGCTTATAATACATAATTAAAACGACTAATGCCAAGAGTTTGTTCATCAATGCACTACAGTTTTTTATTTCCAAATCATTTGAATTGTATGTTTTTATGCAAATAACAACTATAGATGACTATAGCAAAGTAAAATTATAACATTTAGAATTCCCTATGTTTTACACTGGTCAGATTAGTTCCGCTTTTATCAGTTAATTCCTGATATAAATCCAAATTTTAATATATGACATGTAATATTTGAGAAACATCGGCTTGCTTTGAAAGTACAGCATCACTATCATAAATGATACACATACACACACATTTTATCATTTTCACTTCTCTATAAAACTTATATTTGAGTGTATTTTCTACATGGGCGTTTTGAATCAACATAAGCGTCACATATGATTGTAATTGTGAGTTCAGTTTTTTAGTGTCCGTTTATCATTGTCAATTTAAAATAAACAGCTGTGCAGTTTGTCAGTAGTGAGCATGTAAACCCAATCAACTCCTGGAAACCACCTCAAAGGAGGTTTCTGGGCAGCAGCAGGAGCAGCAGCAGGAGGAGGAGGAGGAGGTTGTGGAGCTTGTGGAGGTGGAGCTGGTGGAGGCGGATGTTGACATCTGACAGCCACCAGTTCTTCGTGTTCGGAAAGCCGAGCAGCACAAAATAGTAAAAAAAAACTGCTGTATTGGAAGCTGCATCGACCATGTGACTCTGTTGACTCTCCTCCTCTGCAGCCTCCAGTGTCTGACCTCCGGGGTCGACATGCTGCTTTAACAAGTGACCTCTGAGTCCATGTGACTTCTGTTTACAAGCTCTGGCTCACTTGCACTTGATCAAATACAACAAGGGACTCTTTTACACTGAGGTTGACACCTTTTTGGGTTTTTTTCCCCGAGCATGATGAATGGCTTTCTTCTGCACATTTGCTCCCACTACCTCAACACCAACATCCTCCAATACCTGCTTTAAAAGAATGGACACGCAAAAAAGGTCAACAGCATGCCTTTGTTCTGGTGAACAGATATGATCGTTCATATGAGCGAGAGGTCCACGGGGAAGTTCACCTCTCCACCTACACTATTTATTTTTCCTCTGACATGTT
Source organism: Anoplopoma fimbria (assembly GCF_027596085.1). Classification (NCBI taxonomy): domain Eukaryota; kingdom Metazoa; phylum Chordata; class Actinopteri; order Perciformes; family Anoplopomatidae; genus Anoplopoma; species Anoplopoma fimbria. The sequence goes on along the minus strand of NC_072450.1, from coordinate 6,961,982 downwards.
TGGCCCTCGGATGCTGGCCTTGCTCCTTTTCCAAAGCGGCGTCCCCCGCTCTTTCATCGCGCTGAAAAGCCTCTGAAGTGCGAGTTTCCTATAGATGTTCTGCTGAAAAGCCTTTCCTCTTCCTCCCCTCCCTCTTTCCTCCTTTTCTATTCCGTCTCTATTCTTTCGCTCCCATGTCATTGAGTGGGTAAATGTGGGGAGGCGGGTGTTTTGTTTAGTTTTTTCTCGGGAGAGGAATTGGGACTGGAGGAAGAAAAAGGGAGGAGTGGGGGAGGACAGGTTAAGGAGGTGGAGGAGGGGGAGGCTGGTGGTGGCGGCAGCTTTGGCTTGCCTTTCAGAGTGTTTCACAGTGGCTGGCTACCTGCTTGTGTCAGTGGTTGCGTGATGACCTTTGACCCAGTGGCTGGCGGGCTTCAGTGGCAGTGTCAGACGGACACACACACACACACACACACACACACACACACACACACACACACACACGGACACACACACACACACACACACACACACTAATTCTAATAAGAGAGTTTGATTTAAATTTCATCAATTCTTATTTACATACAATTTTGCATTTGTTCTTGTCAAAGAGAAGTAAAACATGTTAAATAAGAAACACACAACAACACACAAAAAATGTTTTTTTCATAAAAAATATTATCTATCTACCTTTATTGTTTTTATTTTTATCTTTTGGGTATTTTCTGTGGTAAAGATAAAAAAATAAATAAGAGAAAAATGTAGCATAAATTCACGAGAGCATGTATTTAACATGCGCCGCCGTTGCCATAGCAGCTTTAACCATAAATGGTATGATACCAGGAAGCCTCATACATACTGTGGAATGCTGACGTAAGCTCATCATAAGATAACGTTTAACATTTAAAGATGCAGTCTCTGATTTGTTCATGAATCCCAAGAATATCAAAGGATGGAGGTTTTATAAATCTTCAGACTATAATGAATATTTTTGAGGACTTTTACTAAATAAAAAGGGTTATTTTGTCCTGCAGCAACACGATATTGACACAAAGTTGAAACATTTAGTGAAAGAACAGGAAACATCATGGCAATCTCAAAAAAAAAATGCTCTCCATCATCTTGTACATACTTTGTTCTTTAATTAGATGGAGTATGAAGTATTACAGAGTATGAATGTACAGATGTTCATGTATGAAGAGAACATGAGTTGTTTCGGGTCATTTTTAACAGTGGAGCTGACGATTTAGCTTCTGTGCGTCTCGGATCAGTGAGCGCCATGACATTACCTCTGTTGATTTGCAGATGCTTCACTCTTTACCGCTGCGTCTCATCCGTCATGATCAAGTAGAGCAGACCCACGTCTTCATTTTAGTGTTTCACTGAATGCATTTTAGAGTGCGTCCAGTCTACCTCTGCAGATAAGAGCCATTAGCTTCAGGCTTTGGGTCAGCTTTGATTTGGGTTCTTGCCGACATAAACCATCCATTGCTGTTTGCGAACATGTGATTAATAGAAGGTTGCTTGCTGTGCATTACTACGTAATCCAGTGCTTTCATATGTTTGTTTTGTGACGAATGATTGTTTATATATTGGTTCGGAGAAACCCTGTAAAAAGCAAGTCTAATCCCTGTGTGTTTTCTAAATTATGGGAGCCTGAGCTTTAATGTTCATCTATTTCATCCTTGGATCTTTGATCCTCGTAGGTCCTGTGAGTCTAAGCGGTGGAGAGATGAGTCGGCGTTAACAGTCGGTATCTGACCCACAAAAACTTCTTCCTACAAGGAATCGTTTCTGTTTTCCTCTGCGGTTCAACTGCTGTTTGTTTCCTCCTGCGGCTGTTCAGTCGGCCTTCAAAGTGCACTACATTTCCGAGAGGATTAATTAGATTAAACAGAGTGTTTGCTCGCTCCTTAAAAGTGTTTGTGTTTGCTCCTGCAGGACTGTGTGGCTGTGTTTTTATTTATTTTTTTCTAAAGAGAATAATCAGTCGCATTAAGGAATAATGGAGGGGATTGGTGGGCGGTTGGAGCCTGTGGGACCAGGCTGCTGTTTGAGGCCGCGACGTGAAATTACGCAGTGTTGATTAACGGTGTGTGTGTGTGTGTGTGTGTTCAACGTGCCCCCCCACATCCCGGTCAGGACTGTTGTTTTGCTGCTTTTGCCCGACGGCAGCGTGTTCATGTTTTTGAGGTGTGTGACGGTGAAGATTGATGTTTTTCTGCTGAAGCACCTTATTAGAGGCGAAGTAGTAGAGGAAGTGCAAGACAGCGAAGGTTAGGGAGTCTTAAGAATATAATTACAGAGGGGAGAAGAAAGGACTCTTTTCTTTTCTCTAAGTTTCCTTGACAACTTAAATAAATTAGGGATGCACAGATTGTGAAATTCTGGCCCCGATACAGATGTTTTTGTTTATTTAGTTTTTGCTGTTTTTTAAGTTGTTTGCTGTTTATTCCACTTTTGTGCAAGGGAAACAAAGACATAATTATAAAATATAATACTTTTGATGCTTTTAAGTCATTTAGCATTTCATTACACTGTCTTTGAATGAGCACAAATTCAATCATACACATTTTTGAGACAACCTTTAATACAAACCTCTTTCACATTAAAAGGTTCTTTCTTTTTTTTTTAAATAACTGCATCAACATACTTTTTAGCTACTATACAGTAACCTACTCAATGAGAAGAATGTTTTACAAAGCCAAAAGAATACATTTAATCAACTTTGATTAGAAACATAAACAGTGTTTCCAACACATAGACTCTTAGTGGGTGGGCAACCCAGTTTTATTAAGTGCCACCCAAGATTAATGACCCATTTTACACTGTTTGTTCAAATTTTTTAACCCAGCCGAGATAACAAAGCCATCTACGATCGATTAAAAATCAGACCAGTGGCTGCACAGCGCACGGCACTCATCTTCATGCCAGAGTTGTGTCCAACATTCAGCTGCCGCAAAATCAATGAGACACAACTGATAAACATTGGCCACTGCCATTGGCAAACGTCGTCTTGTTTACCGATCGAAAGATGTTGGTCAACAAGGCAAATATCAACAGATAGACATGTTTGACCAATAAATCTGTGCATCACTAATGTAAATCCCTGCTCTTCTCCGGTCTCTTTACAATCCCTTTAAACGCCCTTAATGACACATTGTGTGTGTCTTTGTCTATCGCTTTGACCTCCAGCCTCCCTTAGCTTGCAGCACGGTGACTTTGGTTTGTTCACTGTGGAAGTGGAATTAGCAGCCGTTAAGACAGAGCCGGGATCAGCTCCCTCTTTGCCAGCATCGCCTACGAAGGTGAAACAGGCTGAACTGTTCTAACAACAGCAGATCTGTGCTGCAGCTACATCTTTCACAGGTGGAAGGATGTAGATGTTCAGAAACATTTCTACTTCATCTGCACAAACGTATATTTGTCCAGGCACTTTTTTTACGAGATAATGCTTTTTGCCTGTGCACGGTGGTTGAATAATTGAGTCAGAACAGGGGGGGGGGAGAAATCAACACAAGAAACGTGGAAACACAGGGCGCAGTCCTTTTAATTAAACCGGGGAAAAGATTGTTGTCAAGCAACAAATGGACTGAGATGTGAGAGAGCGAGAATGAGGCGAGGGATGAAAAGAAAAACCGGTGTTAGGAGTACAGCGGGGGATTAAAGACAGTGAGCGAGTGTTACAGACCCCTGGCCAGTTTGCTGCTGTAATGAACATTAGGGCTGCGGCATAAATTTAATGACCTGTGAAACAAACAGCGTGGCTGAGACCAGTGCCTCTGAATGCTAAGTGGCTCTATTATTAATACCAGCTCAGAGATGCCACTGTGTAAACACACTGAAAGTCTCTTTTCCCCTATGAGGACCCGTTAAACACACGGCAGCAGTGTGTTGGTGGTGCGCCAAAGGCTCACCGGCTCTCTCTCTCTCTCTCTCTCTCTCTGAAAACGGGGTCACGTTTTGCTTTGTGCCTTCAGAATTAATGCCACGTCGCCCCGTTAACTGCATACCGGTGCAAACTAACAAGAACTTAATAGCATTAGCGCTAATGGCTGTGCAGGTTGGTCACCTTGATAAGGAATAGCTTAGCGATGGGGCATGTGAGCAAGTGGTAATGGATAGGTGCTCCGGATTTAACAGCGAAGTGCGAATTAATAGCAGAGTTCATCTTACGGTGTTTGTCATCAGTTTTAACATTAAAAGAATAGTGTTTCTACCAGCAGGCTGATTCATTAGCTTTACCTTAATAATATGATATATTCATGTCCTGCACGATTATGGCAAAAATGATTTTGGACAATATTAACCATCATTATTATTTAACACGATTTCTCATTGACTTTTGGGAAATGTTGTAGCCTACATTTTAAAGTTAAACGGAGCACATTTAGAGCAAAATTAAGAGGATAGATCTTTGTGCGCTTGTGAACGATTTTGTGCTCTAGTAAACAATTTAATCAAACACATTGGAGAGGACCATCCAGCGCCCTCCATGACCTTCTGAGCGGGGCAAAAGAGCAACAATGAAAAGGAGAGGGGTGCACTGGATTTATCACAAAAGACAAAAAGAGAGCGTCACTGCGAAACAGAATGCGGCACAATAATCACTTTATGTGGATTATCTTGTTTTCATCATCGTTGGAAGCCAAAATTGTAATTGCAATTCTAATAATTGCATTGCCTGAATATAGTTAGTGTTTTTTATTCAGTCATCACACACAATACAATGTCTACAGCCTATATATAATATAGTAAACAATATAACTGAAAAGGCATAGGCAGAAGCATTAAGCTTATATATTCCTATTCTACTTTCCCATCAGTCAAGCCCCCCTCAAGAAAACAAAATATATAAAAAAAGAAAAATATAATAAAAATATATATATATTTCATTCAGACTTGTAAAACTCAAAAATAGTTTTATAAACAGTCCTTTTGAAAACCAAAAAAAGAGTTACACATTCTTACATTTATATTAAAATTGTTCCATATTTTAATCCCCTTTTTAGCTTTTTAAACGGTAAACTTACAAAGAACCTGAATAAAAATACATGTTCGTAAAAAAAAAAAATTCACTTGTTTCCGTTTCCTGACACACATGGTTGTTCCTTGGGGCTTTTTTCAATTTCCTTACATCTCGTCCAAACTTTCTGTTTGAACTCAAATTAGAGAAGCAATACTCAAAAGGCAGTTGTCATGGGAGCTTTTTTTAAGGCAGTCAGGAAGCAGATCTGCAGGTAAAGGAAGGGGGGGGAGGAAGGAGCTCTGAGTCTGATTAGGAGCGATGCAGGCTTAATCAAACGATCCAGCTCAGCGGGGAGCACAGGGGAGTCTAGAAGAGCCCAGAGCTACCCAGATGTCTGCGACACGAGGAGGGATACATGACATGAGGTGGCTGCCCGAGGCCATGAAATGCAATCACAATCCCCTGGAAGGGTGCCCAAGATGGCGCGGCAAACCAGCCGGGGAGTAAAGGCGATCTGTCAGCAGACGGTCCTCTGCTCCCCCCTCCACCCACCCCCCACTGAACCCGACCTCAGGCTACCTGCTCATTCAACAGAGGAGATGCTGAAAAAAACTTCCAGGCTGCTCTTTTTTTTCAGCAGGCACACACAGCAGTGGGTTTCCATCTTTTATGAACACCGTCGGTCGTGGTTTCCGTACCAAATGCTGGGTTGCGTGTTTTGCCTCTGTGACATCTGAATCGTCCCGTCTGTTTTTTTTTTTGTGTTGGTCCTGGTGGCTATGTGTGTGTGTGTGTGTGTGTGTGTGTGTGTGTGTGTGTTTACTCTGGCAGATCCTGGACCCAGCAGGACTCCCATCGTTGTTTTCTGTCCCATGCTGTGTCTCGCGCTATGAGGGGATAAATATTTGAAAAGCAGAGGAAGCCCTGTGTCCCCAGCTGCTGTGGCCTGAGGAGTGGCAGCGCTGCATTAGCTGCACCTTTTACCACGCTGACTTTTCTCTTTTTACCTTCTACCTAAACATAGATTTCAAAGAGCACCTTTACTGTCCCGGCCATTATTCTCTGCAGAGTCTGGTGTGAAAGGTCACCAACCTTAAGTGCTGGCACAGCTGAAGCTCAGATGAATAAGTAATTCCATCAATGACAACAAGCCCGGATACAACAGTAGAGATGCTAAGTGCTTGAAGGCTTTTGATGGAGAGGAAAAAGAAGCGCAAGCTCCACCGAGTTTTCTTGCATGTTTTAGAGGAAAGAAAACATTGATTTAAGTTTGAGTGGAACGGACAAAACGGATGAGGCAAAGGCTCACTCAGACTTCTCAAGGTGTTATTTTTCCTCTAAAAGCAGTCCACACTTCAAGCGTGTTCCTCTTAATACACTACAGCACATCATGTTAGGAACACACTGTTTTATACTCACTGTAGATAATTAAACCATGTGTGCAGACTCCGCTGTCCACTTACATTTGTGTACTCTTAGTCTGGATGTGTTTTCAATGGTTTAGGCCCTTTAGGTCCAGTTAAGGGAGCTACAGCTTACAAAAATATTTAGACATTAGTGTTCTTACATCCTTGTGGCAACAGTTTTGAGATATTTGTTTTAAAAGAACTTGACTGGTCTGCTCAGAGCCCTGATCAAAACCCCATCCAACAACTCTACCATGAACTGGAGCGAGCAAGACCTTATTGTCCAATATCAGTGTTGAACCTCTAAAAAGTGCTATTAGGGATGTGACGAGAACAAATACTTTGGTAACAAGTTGATACCAAAATTCTGAAAATGTTTACGATCAGTTACTTTCTTTTACAGTACTGCAGGGATCTTATCAGGGCTCAAGGGACCAACGGACTAATGAAGAAAAAAAACTTTGTTCTGGCAAAAATAAAAATGTCCCTGATGGTGCAAAGTTGTGAGCAACAAATCAGTGTTGAAATCAGCAAGAGGAGAGCTGGTAACGTTAGCTATTTGCAGCCTGTCAGCAGTACAGTCCTGCTCGGGTAAATAGCTGAGCTAACGGCTAACGTTAACGGAGGATGAATTGGGTTTCATTACGATGCGTTCAAGCTCCATTCAGTAAAATATGTTATCGGGTGATGGTAAACTATAACATTATCACGATGTGTTCAAATGTAATCTGTAGAATTTAGTTTTTAGCGAGAAACTTGTGGGGGGTCATCAGGAATTATTGATAAATTTGCAAAAAAAACAGTATGCAAACAGTCATAGAGGAGTGTATGTTGAAGTATATATAATAATTTGATAGCAAGACAATATTCACTTCACTTGAAACTTGCAAAATTAGCTAGTGAATTAGCGTTAATAGTGAAAGTTGATTTAATTACACTGATGACATGAGCTGGAACTGTTTTTTTCCAGCACACTCTCACACACTTCTTCTTCTCCCACTTTGTCTCCCACCTCACCATGAGGCCCGGGAGGGAGATGTGAATTGTCCGTAGCGAGCCATCAATCACGTCGGTAACGACAGCTCCATAAACAGAAGGGCAGCCTACCTTCTTGTATCTGCTCGGCGGTGATAGCATTCACGGTGTCCTGCAGCACTTCCCTTCTTTCCTGCTGACCTCTGCAAAGCTTCAGTGGCAAGGACGAGACTCTGCTTATCTCCACCCGCTGAATATAGACACCCGACGTGGGTGGTAGGAACACCCAGGTGTCTGCAGGGATGAAGGGGTCGTGAATAGGAAAAAGTGGGCAAACTGCGACCTCCATTCAGTGATCGGTGTCAGGCAAACAATCAACAATAGGAAGTTATATATAGAGGATGTATTTAAAGGAATGTACCAAATCTATGGCAAGGTGGAATGAGTTATTGGCTGGTTTGATAGGTGTAGAGCTGCAACCAAAAAAATCTTACATCTCCATTGATTTTAGTGATAAACTGTCATCCATGTTCCCCTAAAATAATTTTAATTTCAAATTAACTTTGTATTTTATAGAGCTCAGCATTGTCTGCCCACTTTCTAAACGTTTCCAGAAGTAAAATTCCCATTAATTCGATACATTGACGTTTTATCAAAAATCCTTCATGAACTGTGACAATAAAACATTTGATTCTGAGCCAAAAGATATTGGAAATTGGAAAATCAAAGTCAAAGGTACAAGATTGTCTGCATAATTATTTAGGGTGAAGGAACTACTGATCCCATAAACCATTGGGAATAGCAATCAACGCCTCTGGAATCTCCCGGAAATCACATTTAAACTAATAAATATCCATCTAAAACGAAGACAGATTCATCAAATGCATGCTTTATTTCCTGACTCAAATTTCTTGTCAGTTCTAGTCCGTTTCCAAACGTGCCGCCATGCAACACGTACCCTCACTACCTATTTGCAGGTTCAATAAACATTTCCACGGTAACAGGCTCGACGTTGCTGTTACACTTCAGTATTACGGGGTGGCGTAGACCCTCTCCATAACGGCTAAAACATGTTTTTACTTGAAACACGGTTGATATCATAAACTTTTAAAGCAGCATATATTATCAATCTCATACCTTCTGTTAAGTTTCTGCCTAATTATCAAGCTCCTTCCCACTTCCTGGACCTCAATGTTGAGCTCTATGGGTGCGTCTGTACAACTCCTGCTCCACTCTGAACAGGCTGCCTCGCTCAGCTCTTGTGTGTTTGGTTTTTGTCTGAGTTCCGGCTCTTTGTATACAAACCCACGAGACTAACAATGCCAGTTTGTGTGCTTTCCTGGTTCCTATTGTTGCCTCTGCGTCTCCCTGCCCCGGCTAGCATCCACTGGTTGTAAGGTCGAGACAATGACCGCGAACAGAGTGCCGTGTATCTGCACCGGCTCGACCCTTTGGCCCTTTCCTGTTGCCTTTTAACACCCCCATCCTCGTACTCCCACCCACCCCCCACCTCTGACCTTTGACCTCTCCAGCAATAACTGGTTGGCCTGTCATGTCAGGACGAGGCAGGGTGTGCCCCCACTGCCTTTTGACAGGAATCTGTGAGAACACTGCCTGGTCTATTTCTCTTAATCCTCAGGAGGAGAGTGATTCCCCGCTGACAAATACCGATATAATCACAGCAGCGTTGTCTGTTAACAGCCTGCAGCGTATTCTTTGTTAATGAAGTTCGTCTCCTCTTCATCTGACCGGGACAAGAAAAAGCCAACTAGTGCGAAAAGCTGTGAGGAGAAACAAACCCGTGCATCTTCACGTTATACAATATTTATATAAAAAGACCATTCTACTAACTAATGGAATGTAATTGAGCATTGAGTGCTATTGTGAGGGGCATTAAATGACTTTTAATCTTTAATAGCATAAAAACTTCTAAAGTGAATGTGTTTCATTGAGGATTAAATCTTAAATGACCATGCAGCACTGTGTTCACAGGTCACACAGTTTAGTTTGGAGCACAACGTTTGTTAGATCTTGTTTTTGATTTGTTTTTCTTGTAGGCTCTTGGAGGATGATTGTAGTAATGAGCTCATTATTGACCAATATTTGTTCACTGCTTTATATATGGCATTGTGGGATACATGGAGTCTACTATACTGTATACGATATCAGAATTCTTTCTACAAAATGCCATACCTGATCCTCTCTCCTCTTGTCTCTGCAGTCATAATTTAGTCAAACTTGAGTTTCGATCCCTTCTCTATTTCTAACGGTGCTCAGATCAATCTGTGACCGATCGAATCAATCGCTATACGTTCTAGATCAGTGGTTCTCAAATGGGGGTACGTGAAGGCACTCCAGGGGGTACGTGAGATTTTTAAAAAATATATTTAAAATTAGCATCCATTCAAAAATCCTTTAAAAATAGTTATTTAATAAATATTCAATAAAATATAAGTAAGTTCATAAACTGAATTTAATGCAACAATGCAATCGTCAGTGTTGCCAGTTTAATAAATCAGACACTGATGGCAGAGCGCTGTGTATTACATCTTTTTTTCAACCAAAAATGCTTTGCGCTAAAAAAGTATTTCACAGGGGGTACATCACTGAAAAAAGGTTGAGAACCACTGCTCTAGATAGTTTAATTGGTGGTCTCTAATAAAGGGGGATTAGAAAAGATGATCAGATGACACATCCATTCTGGATTAAAATGTTTTAATACTAATTTGCCTGCTTTCTCTCCAGTTATTTAAATTCCCCTCTAGCGTGCCATCTTAAACCACACACTGGTACAGAGTTCTAACGCTGTCGTTTGATTCAGTGTAAAAAAGCAAAGCCGGCGTAACGGCGGATCGTCTTTTAAAGGGGTATTGCAGAATCTCTGTGTGAAGAGGCTGATATAGTTTTGAACTGCTCGATGGGCTACAACCCTCCGTAAAACAAAGCAGGGGAGCATGAGACACAGCCTGAAGTCAGGGAGACGGTTGATGCTGTGGCTCAACCAAAAGGAAACCAAAATGTTGAGCGTCCGTGATGATTCCATTCTTTTTTCTGCTTGCATTTCAATTTCTTGTAAGCTCACTAAACGGGTAATATTTTACTGAAATTTCTGTCAGGGACATTTACATTTTTCTGGAAAATTGGATGACACGCACACATAGACAAAGAAGAGAGGATCAGAATTGGTTATTGAAAGGTGGCTTCAAATAGCCTCGGTGATCAGCCCCGAAAATCCTGATGGGAGCAACCTTCACACTGGCAGCACAAAGTTGATTGAAAATGCAACCTTTCAGTCGTAGACCTTCATCAGACATCAAACTCTCAAATAGGGAAAAAAACAATATCTTTATACCAGAGCCACGGGCTGCAACAAGCAATCAAAAAGATTCAAAGAGATAGGTTTGAGGGAGGTAAAGTAAAGGTAAACTGGATGCAATCTGTTCTTTCAAAGAAATCAGGAAAAATAAAAAACTTACTCCTCCGAATCCTTGTTATAAGTTTGGTTATCAACTAATGGAACAACTTATTCTGAGCTGCATTCAGATTTTGACTTTCTGATGCTGTTATGATGCATGAAGCAGTTGTGCATGCAACAAGGCGTGTGAATCTAACACTGGACATAACGATTAAAATGCAGCTCGAGGCTTCACTAACCACGTCTAGCATAACACACCCGACTCTCTGGCTGAACTGTTGGTGATGGAGTTGAATTGTGGAAAATGTAGGCGCTAGGTGTTGACGAGAAAGAAGAATGTGTGGAATGATAACAGACTTTATTTTCTGGATTTGGATACATTTTTTTTAACAATCTAAAAAAATTTGGTCTTTTTTTAAAGTCAGAGAAGGAAGGCTAATATTGCAAAACAATTCCCTGCAGCCTAAAACGAGAATGCAGAGTAGTGTAGAGAAATAGCGGACGACGTGTTGAAAAGTGTATGCTTTTGGACTCAGTCTGGCTCTTTTATTAAAGTAACAAAGATTTGAACTCTAAATGCACCAGCTTCTTTTTCACCTCTCCGAGCTAATTTATGCCAAAGCATTTCAATATGTTGTTTTTTTGTCTCCCTCCTGTCTGAAGAGCAGCAGACCTTCAGTCTGTATCGGTACAATGCCGCACAGAGGCCAAAACACACAATGGCACTTTTTAATAATTTTCTTTCATCTCTTTTTATGCTCTCAGTTTTTGTATGTCATAAATGAAAGTTTGAGATGTTCAAATAGCTTTTTTCTTTTCTTTTTTTTTTTTTTTTTTTTATCAATTAACTTGCAGACCTGGACCTTTTTTAGTCTTTGTGCGGAAGAGGAAAAGCAGTCAGAGCGTACGGCTTTGAAGCAGCCTGAACGACACACCTGTGTAACGGAGTGCGTTCATTTTGGTTTTCAGATCTGGTCCTTCCCAGAGATATTATCCTCCCACCTGCCTCCCTTCACTCCCCCATACCCTCCCCCCCTCTCACATTGTTCCCCAGGATCAAGTTCACGGAGGTCGGGTCTAGAGGAGGGTAATGGGACCCTTGTCCGTGAGTCTCCGGGCAGGTTGAATAGGTCTCGGCCCCCTGCCCCCCCCCCCCCCCACACACACAGGCTCTCTGAATAGGACCCCTCTCGCTATTAGTCTGGTCTCCAGTTTCCTCAGGCCTGCCTGGCTTCCCGTTGAGCCATATCCATATTTCAAAGTGTTTGGATTCCCTGTTGGCATGTAGACACGTCCCGTGTTCCCACAACACCTCACTGCTCCTCCCGAACCCCACCTGCCACATCAACAGGCAGCTTTTCACCCGCACGTCTTGAATGTCTGTGTGAAGTAGTTGTGGTATTTGTTGTTGAAGCACTGGAGTTTATTTTAAAGCATTTTTCTGACTGAATTAGAAAATATGCAAAGGAAAAATGTGCCACAGCTTCAGGGACTAAGAGCTCTTCTCTACCACTTGTGGTTCTTTCTAACAGTGAATTTTCCAAAAATATTCTGATTCATGCACTTTTTTGGTAGAAAAATGTGAGAAACTTGATGAAACTTTCAGGTAATTCAGCTCAATGTCACAGAGCACAACTATGAGTGATGCTCCTACGAGAAAAAGTAGATTTTTTAAGTTTATTTATATAAATCTTTTAGTAAATCTTGGTTACGGACTGGAACCCTGTAAAGAAACCTCATCCTGTCTCCTTTAGGAGGCTAATAACACACCGTGGTTGCGTGGGGATAAATGGTGCTTTGGGTCTAGAAGAGCGCTTAACAAATAAAATGTATTATTATTATAGTTATTTACTAATAATAAAAATATAATATTAATAATAACAATCATCCAAATTAATTAAAAATATTACATTTGAATTAATATATTTAATGCAAATATATCTATTTTTCTGTTCACCCCGTTAACAGACTGTTATCATTTCTCTGTGGTTACATGTAAATCGTTTTTTTCACTCGGTGCCACAGTGAACTCCTCACTCTGCTGCAGACACACAAACACTTATATTATATACATATTGTGTTTAATATTGTCACACTTTGTCAATATTAATTGGTCTCATTGCACGGCAGGACTCGGGACAGATGCATGCACACTGAGTAACACTTCCAGACAGGCAGTTTCGGAGACTGTAGTCTTAGATGGCTTTGACGTCTGTGCTAATCCAGTGAATCTCTGGCTAGAGAGAGAGGGAGGGAGGGAGAGAGGGAGGGAGTGTGTTGAGGAGAGAGGGGGGGTTTAAGGAGGAAGTCTCTTAGATGTAATGATGGCAGGGGATACACTCTGAACATCCCTGCTCTCATTTGATTTCCTGCTACAATGTTGGGCCCTTGCCCTTTTTCTCCTCTCTTCCTTTCTTCTACTCCCATCTCCCACTCAGACCTGCATGTAGTGGATCGCTGGAAGCTGCCGGGTCGCTGAGAGCAGCTGTGTTTGCTGCGAAAGCGTCTGCTGGCTGATACAGCAGTTGTTTTACATTAGCGGCCCGCAGGTCAAACTGCAGCTGGCTGCATCTCAGCGTGGAGACAAACCCTGGGGAGAGAGAGTGTGTATGTGTGTGAGTGTTATATGTGTGTGTGTGTGTGTGAACCAACCCGTCCCCATGGTTGTAGCCTTTCCTAAGCGGGCTAAGTCTGGTGGCTAACCCTTAGCGCCTCCGCGTTTGGCAGCATGACTGCAGCGAGATTAATCCATTCCACACTCCATCAGTCACTGGGCACAGGTTATTAGTGCCGGGGCAGAGCGGAGCACACACACACACACACACACACACACACACACACACACACACACACACACACACACACACACGCACACTCTACACTACGTACACGGCCCCTTCACCCTTGCTTCTTCGCCTTCTACCTCGTCCCCAAAGTTTGCAAAGGTGGCCTTGGTGTTGAGAGGGCCATTTGTCAAAACCCAGCCAGAGTCTCCACTTGGCTCCTTTTAATAAGGCTACCTGGGCTCTGGGATTACACACACACACACACACACACACACACGCACAGATGTACACACACATACACACAATCGGGGCTTGCACTCTGCTTTGCACATACTCATACAGCTCAGAGTGTCAGGTGGTTCGTCCCGCGGGGCTTATAAAAGTCCCATTAACATGGCCCTCCTCATTGGTTCTGACAGGTTGATCAATTAGACCCCTCCCCCTGCTGACCCTGGGGCTGCTCTGACTCAGAGGTCAGACACGATGGATCACTGGACCTACACACACACACACACACACACTCTCAACTCTCCCTCTCCCTCCTGTTATCTCTGGGCTGGTCATGGTGCAGCTTGTTCGTCCTGCCAGTCTGTCCAACGCCAAGGCCAATATCCCAGGGTGCAGCTGTTCTCCCGGATTTAGGCGGTGGATCGTACTTTACCTGCGACATGTTTCGATCTAATCTCTGCTCTTAACACGACTAAGAACACGTACACAGTGCTCTGTCTCGCCCTGCAGGGACTCGTCTGTGTGTGTGTGTGTGCGTGCGCGTGTGCGTGTGTGTGTGTGTTATTGTTCTCCTGCAGATTAAACGAGCTCAAAGAAACAAGGGAATTCCTCTTTTGTGAGGAGTTGCCATTTTTTTGTTTTTTTTAGGGTCTAGCCTTTCCCGTTTAAAGAAAAAAATAAACACTTATTTACACTGAGACATTGCTAAAAAGGCTGAGTCCAGCAGAGCAGGAACATGATCGATCACATGATCAAAGACTGAACTGTTTTTTTTGGGGGGGGTTATGAATTAAGGAGAGTTTGTTGTATTAGCCCAGAAACAGATGGTCAAACCCGGAGCCTCTGAATCCAAACACAAAATGTGTCGTTGTTGCACCTTTTCCACGATAATTATGATTCATTTATGAGATTTATTTTTCGATAACATTATTTATAAATCCGACAAGAAACATTAGACTAGACAAACATCCAGTATGTTGCAGGCTCCTGCGTAGCCTCCTTCTTTGCTACTGAAGGGTAAATTGTAAAAGGTCTTGTTTCATCATCAGCATTTGATCAGTTTAATCCAATAACATCTGGAAAGTTTAGAAGAAATCGCATAATTTCCTTGAAATGTATTCTGTTTATTAACTTCATAGAGGATGAATCCTCATATCTTTGTTTTTCACTTGTACACAAGACATATTTAGATTTGACCGGCAGATTATCATGAAGTTTTTTGACCACATTTATTCTCCTCAGAGTCTGAACCTATATCCTCTAGCGCCATCTCAGTACGAACAGGTATAACTTTAAGACTATTGACCTTGACCTTGGTGAATATTCAGTATCTTAATCTTCAATATATTTTTGAGTCTTTACTTGGACAATGCAGCCTGTCGCATGTGCAGTAAGACATTTCTGGGACCTTTCTAGGACATTATAAGACTTTTAAAGCTTGTATCAATGATGGGAATCTTCTTTCAGCTTTCAGTCAGGGTCTTTACAGGTGAAGTGCTACAGACGGACAGTATTTGACGCATCTCTCCAGCTTGAGTGTTTTGTTGGAGAGTCTGCACGGCTGGGCACCAGGTGTACGCTGAAGGAGACACAACAAGCAGGGGTGGCTGAGAGTCTGCAGCCTGTTTGGTAAACACTCTGCTCTGCTCAGGGTAAATGAAGGTATCTGTGTGTGTTCAGGGGTAGTTCAGTAAAAGAGAGGTTGACCTGAGCTTGTTGAGCAGAAAGAGAGGAATAAAAAGCTTTTGTAGGGGTCAGTCAGTGAATAAACAGCAGGTTAGAGGGAGAGAAAAGAAAAAGGATTTGAGAATCTGAAGCTCCAAAGGGTCCAGATATAATGATCACTTCTGTGTTGTTTAATTTATCAGAAGATATCCAAGAGAAGATGAAACTGAGTCAAGCAGCTCATGAATGCCAAAGGGGGAGTTTTCTCTTCCTCCTGTTGGGTCAATGTAAATGAAGCAGTGCGGTCTAACCTGCTCTCCATGAAAACTTCTGCTGTGATGTGGAGCAATAGGAATAAAATTGACCTGACTTGACCTTTCATGTGGTGAATGTTAGCAGAATCAATCATAGTTATCGAAAATAGAATTTAGCTCCAAAATACGAGTTATTAAGTCATGATATGGAATAGGACAAAAATGACATTGCAATATTTTTTTCTCTTTTTTTACCAGATAACGACAAGTAGGATTTCCTTTTTATGAGGAAAAATGCTTTTGTTTGTAAGGCTAAATGCATCAATCTGGAGAAAAATAAAGAGGCTGGATCTATGAAGGATTTTGTGCTCTTGCAAACATTTTAATCATAAACACATGATCAATATGACAAGAGTTCTCGATAAACCTGCAGATTAGTTTATGGTTTGACTGTTTGTTGTATTAAATGTCTGTTTGGTGTATGAAATGATGGAAAATCTGTGTCCAAGGTTTTCAGTTTACAATAATTTAAAACTGAGATAAGTATAAAATGATCACACCTGAGGAGCTGGAACTGAGGAAAGAGTTACTCAGATGATCGAGTAACGGAGCAAAAGTTTCAGTTTGACTGTTTTCAACAACAGTTTATTTGTAAACAAACATTTGAACAACAGAACTTGGTAAAGCAATGATCATAAATCACAGTCCAATTACAACACACAGCAAGACAGTCAAACAAAAACCTCAGAGAAACAGCTGATCCAGTCGGCTGTAAGGAAATTGTTCAAATGAGCCATTAAGTGAGGGAGGAGTCCGATTAAAAGGCGTAATGAGAGGAATTGTGTGTGTGTGTGTGTGTGTGTGTGTGTGTGTGTGTGTGTGTGTGTGTGTGTGTGTGTGTGTGTGTGTGTGTGTGTGTGTGTGTGTGTGTGTGTGTGTGTGTGTGTGTGTGTGTGTGTGTGTGTGTGTGTGTGATTAGGGGGTATCATAGCCTCGTGTCTGGGGACCCAGAGAGGGTAGTTGAGGGGGAGCAGAGGGGTTAAGAGCGGTGTCACGCCCAGAGAGACGCGCCGCCGCCGTCCTAATGATGTCCAGCGGCCTAATTGAATATCGACGTTCTGCACACGAGGGCTAAATGGCTTCTGTCTGCTTCACCTCCACTGTCGGCCCTGTAGGGCTGCACATTTTTTTAACCTGTTTCCACTGTTTGATTCCTGTTTTTGAGAGTGGGGGGGGGAGGTCATTAAATTACCCTGTTACTATGGTTACCGTCTTTTTGTCCTTTTGATGGAGTGTTTGGTTATAGTTTTGTGCATCGCTGTTGGGAGTTTGAGTAATTATAGTTTCTTACCATCAGTTTTCCATCGTCAACGCAAACACACGATGAGGTCATCCCTCGTTGTTTACTCCTCTTCCTCTTGTTTTTATCTTTCTATTTTCTCTCCGATCGTCACCTCCTTCATCCTTTTTTATTCTCTCCGTTTCTCATACTTCTGTTTCTGTTTCCTCAACGGTGTTTTACTTCCCACTGAGCCCGCCTCCAGACGCTTCTCCTTTGTTGCCACGGTGACGCGCTCCAGATGGCGAGTGTCAAGGCGAGACTGGGCTCCAAATGTAGTCTGAGCAAAACACAAAACACACACACACACACACACACACACACACACACACACACACACACACACACACACACACACACACACACACACACACACACACACATGCTGGTCTACATATACACACACTGAGAACAGACTGAGACACTGGCAGCGTACATTCTGTTCAACACTCGCATCCTACTCAGATGCTGGTGGACGTGCACTCTGCCCACTACACAGTCACACACACACACACACACACACACACACACACACACACACACACACACACACACACACACACACACACACACACACACACACACACACAGCAGTACAGTAGAATAAAACCTGTGTCACAGCCACACAGGAAACAATCTCTCCTTTATGTGACCGGGATGTCATTAATCTTGGCGGAGGTTAACAAATGCACTTGCATGGAAGGTATATTTCATAGGCAGACAGCCGACAATGGGGCCATTGTGGCGTCGGGCTGCAGAGCCTCGTTCTGCATTCAGTCAGGACCTTTTGGTTGGCTGCGGATCCACGGGCTCATGTCGGGGGGGGTTGGGTTGGGTTATGTTTCATCTCGCAGATGAATGTGTTTATGCGGGAGAAAACATGTGAAACACGGCGCGATATCAACGCTGCAGCTATTTATTTGTTTTTGCTGCCTGAAACCACGATTTATTTTTCTGAATCGGAGGGGGGAAAATAAATGCGTTTGGCCATTTTTCTACGTTTCTGCCTTGTTGCTATTAGTCAAAACTAGAGCCAGACAAAATCCCCTGCCCGTGCTTTGTGTGTGCAGCCGGCCAACTCGGCTCTGATTCACCGCTTTTCTAAGTTTCCCCCACTCCACAGCCGCCGCAGCATCAGCAGCGCTATTTCCATCCGTGAAGTGGCGAGTCTTCCCAGTAATCCATTAGACTTCCATTAGCTCCGATTTGTGTGATTAGTTCTAATTAATCAGTTGAGTCTGTGGCCTTCACTCCCCCGTGCGCTCCTCACATTTCATTTTTAACCTCATTTCTCAGCTCTCCACCGAGCGAGAGAACGAGGCAACGACTGAGCGAGCAAATCAAAGAGGGAGCTTCGGGGTTCTGCCACCACCACCACCTCCTCCTTTTTTGACGGAGCGAACACTAGACTGCATTTTAATGCTCTTTTCTCTCGCCCTGCTGAATTAATGGGATTTTTTTCGGTGTTTTTACTTTAAAAACAGATCATCTAGAAGCTCGGTTGTGTTTTTAAAAACAGCTCTGGTTAGCCCCAGTCGGCCCTCCTGTGGAACAATAAGTATTGATTAGAGCCGGAGCGTCCATCCCTCACTGTAACAAAGCCTATTGATGTTTGTGGAGCCCAGATTTCCCCTCGGTCAGATACCAAACGCAGCACCATCGCTAAGTGACTGGAAGCTGCTCCGAACTCAGCGGCCCGTCTCACAGTAACCCGGAAAACAACCGAACCCAAATCCTCTTTTCATCAGCGACTCTTCTTCTGCAAAAGAACTCAAATGAAAGTTAAAAGATATTTTTCGGGGCTTGTCGCAGTAGGTCAGCTAATATACTGAGGTATTACGTGGTGATAATCTATCTTCCTTTCCACTGTTGTCAGCCTTCTTCTGCCATTACAACTAGTGTGATAAATGAAGGCTCAATTTATCAACCGGCCTCCACTCGATTTCTTTTTTTCTCCCCTCGGTTTCTCCTCCCCCGCTCCCATATCTACCCTCTCTGCACGGTTTCGCTTTATTTCTTCATCCGTTTTCAACCCCCCCTTCCATCCATCCATCCATCCATCCCTCATTCCCACTCAGTCAGATCGAGGCTTTCTTTGTGTCTGCTGGGGAAGGCTGAGATGCTGCCTGTCACCCCGAAGCTGCAGACTCCCATCCAGTCTGCCGGAGGTGGCCCGGCTGCTGTCAATCAATCTGTAGCCTGAGTAGCAGAGTGGATGGGGGTTGACAACATGATGTGGCTCCCTGCTGCTTAGAAATTCACTTATTTATTTTTTGCGAGAAGGTCTGCTCTCAGTAAGTTGTGTAGTTTTGGCTTCTTAAAATGAATTAAACTCGATTGTGACTCTTTGAATTTGAAGCTCCAACTCTGGTGCGTCAAATCAAGCGCTCCCCCTGTTCACTGGTAAACAATCTGACCAATCGCAGGTGTTTGTTTCACGTTCAACCCTCTCATTAATTTTCACCACATGCTGTGGACAACCTGCAAGTGTACAGCGATGTACTGCAAATGCATGTCCTTTTTTACATGCATCCTGTTGTGTCTTTATCATAATTTTAGGTTCCGTGTATAAGAACTTGTTTTGGTTTAGAGTTTTGTGCATTTGAATTCAGTTTTGCTGAATTTAAAATGTCTCCCTTGTGATTCTCGTTTGAGCATCCAGCCCTCTTTGCTGCACACTGAATTATAGTTATACGGTATTTAAACGGTTGGGTAATATTGAAATTCTCCTGCTGACGACATTGCTTTAAGAAAAACAACAATATACAAAATTATTGTCCAAAAAAAGCTGAGAGAGAGAGATCACTCTATGGACTCCACTCTAATGTCACACACAAAAATGCTCACGAGTTGTATACAGTAAGCACGACTTTACACAAAGAGATGCTGAGATCGATAAATCAGATCGATCAAAAAGTATTTATATATTGTGATTTGTTTTTTCCTTTGATCTATCATATCTATGTGTTAAGCACTTGGACATAAGCCAACTTCCTGCAGCTGCTTCACAATAAAAGCCATTATCAGTTTTATTCCCTCAAAGCATTTTACAGCAGAGCAGCAGCAAGTTATGTAAGTTAGCATTGTTAACATCTTATGAACCTGCTATCTGACGACTTTTAGCCTTATGCCTTTCATTTTGCTATTAATAAATATATTTAACCTATTGTAATTAGTTTTTCTCTCCGCATGTGGTAAAAGACACAAGAAAATAACAGTAAAACGAGTTTCTGCTGCTTTTAAGAAATGCCATGCTGAAGGAAAGCTGCATAAATTCAGTAATATATTTTGCTTCCAGATATCAATTTAGCTTTACGCCATAATCACGGTAGAGTTAAGCCCCCGGAGCAATGTTAATGTGATCTCTCTCTCCCTCCGTCTCTGCAGGACTCCGTGGTTTAACGGCTGGGGGTTCAACCTGCCTCGGGGTCAGTCTCTGCTGGATAAATGGAACCAGGTCCCTGAAGGCATCGACATCCTGATGACCCACGGACCTCCGCTCGGTGAGTCCAATTAACCAATCACAGCCCCCCCTCATCACCATATCTAATGAGGTTGTTCCTCATTATGCGAAATCAGTATGGAGTCACTGGAGGCGTCGCAGCAGGTGTGTGTGTGTGTAGATGTGTGTGGGTTTTTTTCCATAAATCCACCAGTATCTGGAGAGAACACCCCGAACACGGTCTGATTCAATATTTGTGTTTGACTGTATGAAAAACAAAATGCATATTGTTTGGATTTCACTACATTCAGTTTTCCTTCTAGCGGTTTTTTTCCCCCAAGTTGTTTTTTTTTTTTTTTCTCATGCGCTCTCCATCTGGTTTATTGAGTGGTTTCCTTCCCTCTCGCCTACGGAGAGTTGTTGTTGTTGCTGCTGCTGCTGTTGCTGCTGCAGCCGCTGTGGCCAGTTGATTGCATGGAAACTCGATTTTGCACCAGTGTGACAGACGTTGCAAACGATTGGAGAGAGACCATGGGAGAGCAGAGCTGGGAGGAGGGGGGGGTTGAAGATGTAGGGTGGCTCTCCAAAAAAAACTGAAAATCAGGGTTGTACGACTGTGGGAGAAATTTTCATCTGCCAGAATGTGTTTAGATGGCTGTTAAACTCTGAGTAAAGAGCAGTAAATGAACTGATGGGAGGTTTTCACTTATTTACAGAGCTGAGTGTCAAGAGGTGGTTCTGGTCTAGAAAAGGATGCCAATATGAAATATGAAACTACAGATGTTTGGTGGCATTTTTTCCTTCCTGATACCAATTCTGATACCTAAACTGAAATATGACCAGACAAAAATGTATATAGAATTATTATCTTTCAATAGCTGTATACTACTAACCCTGTGTGGAAGTGATATGATATGGCTATGAATATGGCCTGGCTCAGGAAAACATGACAAATACATACAGAGAATGAAAGCCATTGAACTTCATTCTGCATTGAATATTCTAAAGTCCAATATGGCAAAACATTTACTGCAGCAGGAGACTGTAGACATTCAAATTGTGCGCAGCAAAATATGAGGGAATATCCATTTTGTTATTGTTAATATTAAAAAAAAAAAAGAATCACGAGCTACTTCAGCATTTCAGACAAATCATGACATATGGCAGCTTGAATATTCAAAAAAAATATAGATGATATTTGCTTTCAATAAAGATAGTTCTCACTCAAACCAAATGACAGGAATCAGAGCCAGGATTTTACAACAAATACTTTCAATAAGTAAAATTGGAATCAGAATTACTAGACTTAAACTACAGCTGACAAATGTTGCAGTCTGTGTGCATGTAAAAATGTATCTCAGACACCTTAATACAGTTACTGAACTTAATGTACCTACAGGACTCATTAAAGGAGACAAAAATGTTCAACATTTTGTTCTTTGCCGTCACTGTTTGTCTTCATTGATGCTCCGTGCGGTTTCTCCGCTGCGGCTTCATTTTACCTCATGCAGTTAAGGTCATTTATTACAGTTCTGTACATCCATAGCTAATGTTGGTCAGGCGTAATGGAGGAACTTGATGAAATGTATAAACCACACCAAGACCGTCTGGGGAGATAAGCATTATGAAATAACTTGTGTGTGCGTGTGTGTGTAGGTTTCAGAGACTGGGTTCCTAAGGAGCTGCAGCGGGTCGGCTGTGTGGAGCTGCTCAACACGGTCCAGAAGAGGGTGCGACCCAAACTTCACGCCTTCGGAGGCATACACGAAGGTAATGAGAATAAAAGTTCAGGGTCAGAGGTCAGGAGGGTCTGAGGTCCACACTGACACACAGAGTCAGACATGGTGGTCACAGTGTTATCGGACTTCCACAACTACTTTAGACACAACAATGCTAGTAATGTCAAGTTTCTTGATATTACTAGCTAATTGTTGTGTCTACATCTTCAGCTATAAAAAGCTTCAGAACCTTTAATAAACTTGCTCTACAATATCATTAAAACATCATAAAACACTAATATCCCAAATTATTGCAAATTTCCCCGCTGCGGGACTAATAAAGGATTATCTCATCTTATCTTATCTTATTAATTGTATTAAAACCAAGCTATTTATTGAAATTAGTGCTGAGACGAGAAAGTGGAATAAAGGTGACAAATAAACATGAAAACAATTAAAAGTCAGTGGAACAAACTTCTAAACTGAGTTAAAGAAAAAGGTCTGTTGAGCACACAAATTAGAGATTTGGGGAAACATTTATTCTAAACTTTCTGAGATGATTAAATGGGAGTTCTTGCTGACGTTTGTTTCCCCCCCCTCAGGTTACGGGATCATGACAGACGGCTTCACGACGTTCATCAACGCGTCGACCTGCACCGTCAGCTTCCAGCCCACCAACCCCCCCATCGTGTTCGACCTGCCCAACCCCTCCAGCTCCTGAGACCAGAGGACGGGGGTGGGGTGGCACGATAAACTACTTTTTCTTTTTTTCTATAAATATGTCAAGTTTAAAAAAAAACAACAAAAAAAACAAGTTCTAAGTGTTTCTTTGAAAACTTTGGGTCTCCTCCAAGCTGTCGTTGAGATTGGGGAGATTTGGAGACGTGGGGGGGGGGTTTGTCTGGGAGGGTTAAAGGAGAATACCGGTGTTTTCTTCTTTTTTTTTCTAGTTGTGCTAAAATAATCTGTGTCCACTCTCAGATTTTTGTTTTTTCTACACAGTCACGTTCAGTCTGGAAAAAAAACAACTTTCATAAAGAAGATTTGTCCCAATTTCATCAGACAGACTAAAGCATTACGCTCCACTTCATGTTTAACAGCAGCAGGAAGAAATGGAAACCTCATCCAGGAATTTATCCCTAAAAAAATAAGTTGCCTTAGTGCAGAACAGAAGGAAGCGAGAGCGATGATTTTTTTTATTTTTTGGGGATCATGAAGTTAATTTTCTTGACATCGTAAATTAATATTTTTTGTTCGGTTACAGGAAAATACTTGACATTTTTTGCGTTCCTGACATAATCTGTTGGGTTTTTTTATCACTAAAAATACAATTTCATGATTAGAAGAAAACAAAACATGATGAACATTTACACTCTCGTCCTCTCCGACCTTCCGTACCATCACATTTGCAAGAAAACAAATGTTTCATAATAAGTATGCAATGCAAGATACATTTTGGGGGAATAAGAAACTGAGTTGTGAGTGACACCGGTATTCTCCTTTTTCAGAGGGATTTTGTGGTTAAACAATCTTGCTCTTGATAAATATTGGTCAGATCTGTAAAATAAATGATGCTTTGTGAATTTGTACAATTTCTTTATGTTTGGTTTGCATTGGCCGGACAATGGATGCCATTGTTTTTATGTTGTATCATCTGATATTTTGTGTTAGGTCTTTTTTATTTTTTGTTTCGTTATTCTCGTCAGTTCCTCTTTTCTTATTGGCTGACAGGGACGCTGCCTTAAACTAGCTTTAATGTTCTCAGCTAGAGCCCCCCCACTCTCTGCGAGCTCAGAGAAAAGTCCTTATTTATTACCCCGCAAAACTAACGCAGGGACAGAAAGCTATCAAATTACAGCCCGAAAAAATTACCTTTGTAACATCCCGCTATGGATTTCTGATCTAATTTGGAAAATGTATGTATAAAAAAAATATATATATATTATATATTCATGTTGTAAAACATCTGTACTAAAAGTTGTGTTTGACGGAAAAAAAAGAATCTGGTGCATTTTTTTTCTGTATGCGCCTGTATAATTGACATGTTTCTTTAAATGCTCCCATCCGACGCTCTTCAGACGTTTCTTTAATGTTTTTTGTATCGACTCTCCCATTAGGGTAGACATTCATTTCAGATGAGAGAGGAAACATTTTGTCAGAGTCACAATCCAACAGGTGCTGGTTGTACCCAACAACACGCCTGCCTAAACCTGGTAAAGTTGTCCTTTTAAAGTGTAACTCTGATAGTATTTGTGTTTTTATTGCTTTTCTTTTTTTCAAATTTTGCACTGTGTGTAAATGCAATCTTGCTAGCACAAAAAAAAATGTTGCCAATAGTTGTTTCAACTTTGCCGCTGTAAATGCTCTTTCCGTGCTCTGTTCCTCTCTCTCGCTCTTTCTCTGATTGTATCCCTCCTCATGGAAATGTTAGTTCTCTCTTTCAGTTCATTGTGATATATTTAGCTGCCTTTATATGCAAATAAAATTGCAAGATTTTTACTTATCAAGCTCAGTCTGTCGTTTTTTTTTATCTTTAAAATGTGAGTCTTCCAAGTCCAGGATTAGTTCTCTATGCTTTAACCTGACTTTGAGTCTACAAAAATAATAAACGGGGTTTAAAATGAGTCTTACAAAATTTAAAAGCAGAATGGTCAGCTGTTTTTTGATCTGCTTGTTTTGCACGTTCGTTACGTTTTTTGCTGACCACTGCACTGCAGAATCCTAAATCCAAACAAGGCGGCAACCTCCGGTTCTTACAAGTGAAGCTAATGCGGAAGTGTCTTAAACTTCCATTCTCTCTACTGACCAGCTGGGGGCGACTCCTCCGGTTGTAAAACGAAGTCAGATTGTATGGAAGTCTATGAGAACATGACCATACTTCTCACTTGATTTATTCCCTCAGTAAACATTGTAAACATGAGTTTATGGTTTCAATCTCTAGTTTCAAGTCTTCTTCAATACAGCATGATGTTCATTTAGTACATTATGGCCCATTTAGAGGCTAATAGACCATAAAGCAGAGTATGCTTTAGGGCGGGCTTACTGTGATTGACAGGTCACTGCCACTACCAGAGCCGTATACGGCGTCTCTACATTACTCCTCCGCATTCCAAATATGGTAACTTCTGTTCATTGGTTGCAAAAAACAACTGGCCGTAATCCAAGATGGGGACAACGAACACAAGGCTTCAAAAAAGGCAGTCGACAAACCAACGGGTGACGTCACCATGACTACCTCCACTTTTCATATACAGTCTATGGTCCAAACACAACTTTCCATTTTCGCTTGCACAATGTGATTGGCTGCTGTCAGAGTGACATCATTGTAGGGGAAAAGAAGAGTTGTGTCGCTGCGTGCATTTTTAGTAAAATAGTTATTCATGTTTGGGCTCGGGTCAAAAGGCCGAATTCGAAGTGGTGTCACGAGCAAAGTCAATATCAAGTTACAAGTATTTTTAGATTTAGTCATCACGTCTATTTGAGTGGGAAATGCTGTTGCTGTATGATTGTGCTGTGACCAGACTTATTATTCTAAACCTGACTGATATGTGCATTTAGATTCAATGTAAAGGAAGCCTTACTGATCACTAATATATAAATTAATAGTTTGACTTCATGTAACCACTACATTTACACGTTTCTCTTTTGACATTAGCAACATTTTTCACATCATGTAAATATTGATGATGGTCAAAGTTTGGACGAAGCAGTGGACACAGCTGCGTGCAGTCTTGGCCTACTTATGAGAGCCATATGTCCAAAGTATATAAATGTCTACTCATCTGCACAGCCCAGTATCACAGCAGGTGTTTCTCCTCTACAGGCAGAACACCTGCTGGTCCTGATTGTGCCGAGGCCAGAAAGGCAACGTGCTTAAAAGTCTTGACCCACAGATGAATATAAAGGCAGAACAGCAGCAGCAGCTTTTCTCCCGCTGTGACGTGTAAATAAAAAACATTAATAGCTGAAATGTAAAACTTTTTTTTCCACTGTCGACCTCTCCAGCTGTGAGGTTTATTTGAAATTATTTGAAATGACTGCAGCGAAAATGGTGGCTTAGTCTTTGCAGTCTACCGTTTATTTGTATAAACCAGATTTATGTTGTTAATTTCCATGAAAATTGAATAAAACTCGTCTTTTTACTGCATCTGTACTGTCAACAAGGAGACACCTGACAAGGTGATCGACATTTATTAAGAGCAGAGACGAAGGACTCTTTAAAACACAGTAAATGTGCTAATCAATTAATAACTATCTATAATTGTTATTATTAATATTAAAATTTTACTGTAGGTACGAAATTTAAAAGATCTTTAACGGATCACAAACTCAAGAGATGACTCAACCTGCTTCGCTCAGCAGGAGAGAATTAAAAATGTGCCTTGTGTTTCTGCTCATCCTTGTCATCTGAATATTCACAATATTTCGGCTCCAGATCTTCATCCTTTCTCATCGGTTTCATCAGGTTTCAGTCCTTCTCACCGCCCGGCCAGCTCCCATCTTTTTCGTAGGCCAAAAATAAAAATGGGCTTGAGTCGCGGGGCGCCTCTGCCAGCCTTTTTCCCACCAACCCCCTTTCTCTCATCACCACAACATCAAAGCAACCCAACCAATTAACTATTCCCCGAATCGAGAGCAGCAAAGCATCGCCCCGCACCCACCAGATCCCCACCCCGCGCCCCCCCGCACATTACCATAATCCAGTCTAATCATATTAACATAGGCCACAGATGAGCAGGAGGAGACACGGCTGCTCTGGATCTGCTGCCTCCGTTCAACCTCTTAGTGTGGGTGTGAAGGAATACGGGCTCTTTAATGCCTCACATGTTATATCTTTAT
Organism: Anoplopoma fimbria; assembly: GCF_027596085.1. NCBI lineage: Eukaryota > Metazoa > Chordata > Actinopteri > Perciformes > Anoplopomatidae > Anoplopoma > Anoplopoma fimbria. The sequence continues at coordinate 6,934,967 of NC_072450.1, read as the reverse complement.
ACCTCTGCAGACATTTTAATATAAAACCTAAAATACTGTACGACTGAGTCCTTTAATATAGACTTACTTCAATATCTTTGATGCTAAACATCTCCCTGCTAACATACTATCAGTACACATGTTAACATGCTACGACGGCAACACTACATGCTAATCACTGGAGTGCTAACGTGCTAACAAGCAAACCACATGTCAACATGCTAATTAAACACATGTTCACATTAGCATGTTAGTTTGTTACAGCTTTGGGAAGTAGCTAAATACATTTATTCAAGTATTGAACCGAAATAATATTTGTGCTTTATGTGAGTATTTTCCATTTTATGCTATTTTATGCTTTCACTCGACTACATTTTAGAGGAAAATATCGTACTTTTTACTCCTCTAAATATATTTGTTAACATTACTTACTTTGCAGATTCAGTTTCTGAATACAAATTTTAATATACTAATAAATTATTATGGATTGTTTGGGATTAAGCTACCTGGCAGAGTATATGAAGTATAAAATATGATCCACCTTTAAAAGCCGCAACATTAGAGTGATGAACACATTAATGTCTCTAATAATAATCCAGTTAACTTCATTCCGAAATATCCTATTCTGCATAATGAGTACTTTCTCTGGTACTTTCGGTATATTTTGATGTTAATACTGTCGGTGAGATTACTCACTCATCATCACCAGTAAGCTAGTAGCACTCTGCTTCTGTTTTAACCAGATAAACTCTTCATTCGTCACGTTACCTCCATCTTTTGATGGAGTGACACTGGCAACCCAGAAAGATGAAGCCAAATATTTACGTTATTGTGGGCTTTTTCTGTATTTTCAAATAAAATGAAATAGTAAAAGATGGTTACATTTATGAAATTGTCATTTTTTTCCTCCCCTTTTTTGTGGTGACCCTATGGATGGATGGCACCCCTTGAATTTGACTAAGCCTAAGGAAATCTTTACGTTTGTATCTCAGAGAAATCTGTTATGTTTCCTGGATTATCAGGTATTCTCTCTCTCTCTCTCTTTCTCTCTTTTTGCCCTCTCTGTTAATGATAGTCTCTCCACCAGTCACCCTTTCATGTTCTCAGCGTCAGTACGTTTATAGCTCTGCCAAATTGCTGGCTGTATTAATTATCCTCGCCCAGGCAGCTGCTGGTGGTGTTGGGTGTTTGTCAGGTTAGCCTTCGTCAGCTGCTGATGGATACGAGGGTAAGACACAGTGAAGGCTGACGGAGTCTCAGCACCATACCGACCTGTGTGTGTGTGTGTGTGTGTGTGTGTGTGTGTGTGTGTGTGTGTGTGTGTGTGTGTGTGGCTAACTCTGATGCCAGCACTCTGCATGCAGTGTTTATATGGACTTAATTGCCCACCAGTGGTATTATTGTAATCTGGAGCTCATTTGGCTCGAAGTGCAGTTGGTATGAAATAATTCACTAAATCGGAGTCATGCAGGCTCGTGATTTCCATTCGCTCATTTTTCCCATGTGGGAAACTTACTTAACATCTTTTTCAGACTAAATATTTTACTGCGACAGTTTACATTATTTGGGAGTTAATTTGAGGGCCAAGCTCCTGAGGGCTTTAAAAAAATAATAAAAATCAAATTGGACACATTGGTATTTCGTATATTTTCTAACAGAAATGTTATACTGAGAATACACAGCCATGTGCAAATTAGACAGGCACTGGTTCACTTTTAATTCAGTCAAACACAAATGTAAAACTTAATCAAATTAAATTAAAAGTTCATTGGCTAATTGTAGAACTTTCCTAATTATTTCTTTCAAGTTCATTATTTCCCCTGCAGAGTGGATGGATGCAGGTGTTTCTCTTTACATCGTGAGCGTTAAAGGAATCAGTGAGAGCTAATTGAAGTGGAGGAGAACTGACCCTCCGACCTTGCTAACAATGTGAGATTATCACAAGGATCGTCTGAATGACGGGAGATGATTAGTACCTCCGCTGTCTCTGTACATCACCACAGAGACAAAAGCTACATTTGTCTAATGGTATATAATTTACCTCCTTCCTGATTTTCACTCTGCTGTCTCCCACTTTTCTCGCTGCTGCTCATTGATTAGTTTGTGTGGAGTTTAGAAAATGACCGTAATTACAGGTGTGTGGCACCGTTGTTCCATTTTTCACTAATCAAGAACTCAACTGGACATTAAAAATCCCTCACAATCGAACACATCAGTGTAGCTTTTCCTCTGGTCGGAAAATCTACACATTAAATCATTTCAAAATACTGGTTACCATTAATGTGTTGATTTTTTGAACAGATAAGTAGATGGAAACATTACATTTGTTAACCTTTTGTTGTTCTAGAAATTGTTCATATGTACTTAAACAGTGATTGATGTCATTAGACATTTTATGTTTTTTAATCACTACTGAAACATTAATGTTGTTTTTAATGTAATTTATCATGCAATGTCTTATCTGGACCCAGAGTCTGAAATAAAAGTTTGATTAATTGATTGTTGAAAGCAAAATACTAAACACATTTTTCTTTTTTCACATACTGCCTCTAAGGGCCTCCCTCTTGCCACATTTCCACTTCTCACTCCATTGCTGTTTGTCTACCTGTCCACCAGATGCTATCAGACTTTAACGGCTGTCCGAGTCACCTGACTGCCACCCGCCAATCACCTGAGCCCCGAAAAAACGTAGCAAAACGTTAATTTAAACGGAATCGGTGGTACGATGAACACCATGTTGGGCTTCAAACAGCTGAAACTTCTTACCTTTCAGACTGATTTACAATCTACATGAGCTAATTGTTTTATTAGGTCTTTTTCGAGGAAACGTGATGCACGCTGTTGTCAGATTGAACGTGCCCCTGATTTTCAACGAACAACTGCTCAGCTGTTCTCCATTCTCCTCATTAGTCCTGTCAGTACATCTGTCAGCCCCTTATCCCCAGTCAGCTGCCAGATTGTCTTTGTTACTTTGTGCCAAAGCTTTTTTAACCTGTACCTGGCCGTCTACCTGCCTGCACTCTCTCTCTTGTTCCATTCTAGATTCTTCTGGACCCTCAGTTCTTTCTGTTCCATGCCGGTAAGCCTTTGTATTTTCTTTTTTGTCGTTAAATCAGATAACTTTTAGGGTTTTGGACTACCTGCATTTGGGTCCTTTCCCTGCTGTCTCGCACTCACCTCTGTGACAGTGTTTAAAAGTGTTTGTGGATGGGTCAAACAAACACAGGACTTTTACTCAAGGGACCGGCGCTCATGTCCAATTTGAAACCAAAAGTTAAGTTATCTTTTCTAACGAATTTTCGTCGGCAGCCTATTTAACATTGAAAACGAATTTTATCCAAACCACAATGTTTTTTTCTAACCCTAACTAAGTAGTGCTGTAGCGATAAAACCTAACCGGCACCGTTAAACAACGTTACCCACGTATTACCACGTCAACCACAACTTTTCACCATATAAACCACGCACGAACCTTCAGTGTCGAGAGACTTTGCAAGTCTTTGAGATTTCTGTCTAACAGCAAAATCTACAGTGGATCAGATTTCAGCTTTTCAAGACTGTTACAGTTTTTTATGCATCCGCGCCAACGACAGCCGTGGTCGGAATTATGTTTTAGAGTTTTCTTTAGGCCATCCCAACCTTGAAAACGTGATATCTAAATGTGAACTTCTTCAAATTTGGCACAAACGTCCACAGACTCAAGGACGAACTGCTATGAAATTGGTGGCCAAACGTTCTGATTTTTTTCCTCTGAGTGCCGTTGTTTGCTTCCTGTTGTCGTACAGAAAACTCTGCAGCAGCTTCAGATTTCATGTCCGTTTAATGAAAAGCAGGAGATTCTCAACAGTCAACAAAAAAAACCCTTCCAAGAAACTGAGCAGCAGGTCGATACGACTCTAGATGTAAACAGGCAGGCAGACACGGTGAACAGCAGTGCGGAGCAGAGGTCAATACTTCATTAATGTCTGATTAATGTCTTCAAGCTGATTAATTCAATTGAGCCCTTTATTACACTGTGTGTATTAATAGGAGTGAAGGAGTCTCTCAGCAGGAGACGCTGTCTGCCATATGGGGGAGCATTATGTCTGGGAGGCTGCAGCCAGAACCAGAGAATGACAACTGCGGCATTGGGAGGGAGAGGTTTGACAAAAACTTTATTTAAAAAAACAAGTGTTGTCCTGCATGCATCTTGAAGCAGCCGAGGCTCACCCTGAATGAACCATGGAGCCTGAGTTCAATTGGTCTAGTGCAATTAAATGTAATCATTTCTGGTTTATGTTCTCATCGGAACCATTTATCAAAGAACCTTTCTTTGATAATTCCTTAAAAGGCATCATGGGAAATGTAGGGAACCGCTAGAAATAAAAAAAGGCAAAAGAGGCAAAGTGACTACACCAAAAAAGTAGGAATTTAAATGGAAGTTGTGACATTTTAGGACTTGTCCTTGTAGTTATTCTTGAATTTCAGAGCCATGTTTGATAACAAGAAAAACGAAACACAACGAAGGTGAAACTTCCATGGCCTTCCAAGGTATAGCTTAACAAACCCAATGTACATTTTAGCCAGTAATCGTAACTGGTTATAAAAAAAAATCCACCTTTTTAAAATCTGGAGCAACACATCTAATCGCATACAAGCAAGGTAAACACAACTTAATTTCTGGCACCACACGGCATATCTCTTCTACAAATAAAATCCAAAACTGATGAGAACAAACAGCGTAAGAGTATCTGAGGAGGATTTTTCCTTTAATCCTGTGAAACAGTCAGTTGGCGCCAGTGTTTCTTCTTTTACCCCGGTGACGCAAACCCCTGGCACACACACACACACACACACACACACACACACACACACACACACACACACACACACACACACACACACACACACACACACACACACACACACACACATATATATTTGCTCTCAGGCTCACTCAGACGCACTACAGCTGTTATAGTTGGCACACAGTGTCAATTGTGTTTGCCCTGGGAGTTAACGGCAGCCACTCGACATGAGACGGCGCCTCGCCCTCCGCCCCTCCGCCTTCACATGACAAAAGATCTGCTTCTATCTCGGCGATGGAGGCTTAATTGAGTATGATAACCTCTGTGTCACAGTTGTTCATCCAGCCGCTCTCCTTTTTTTTCCCACCACGCACAGTGAATTTCAATACGTCTGACCAGTGAAAGTATTTGAGGTCTCCATGAGGTGAATGGGGTAGGCTTTCTCTTGAATAGCTCTTTACTTCACAGTGTGAATGCTGCAAACCAGGACTTGAAAGATGCATGAAACAATATTAACCTTGTCCCATGCACACATTTTGGATTCACTTAGAAATTTGATTCCACGGCAAGGCAATGACATTTAAAAATGTTCTAATAACACAGTTTATAAATGTTATTCGTCTACTCTCGTATCATTTAGATTGGAGATGTAGCAAGATCTCCTTCGTGTGAGCTTATAAAGAAAGCCAAAGCGAAGCTATGTCAAACCTTGAATACACCTTGACTTTGATCAGTGATCACTGGCCGACGGTCAGTGAGCGTCCTCTGCCCTGGTTTTGGCAGAGCTCTTGGGTGAGAGAAATCCCTCTGATTCGCTGTTCAGCTTAAGCAAGTCAGTGCACAAGAAAATAAACAGAAGTGAGGAAAGCAAGCCAATGAGAACAGTCACATTTTTCATTTTTCATGTCTTTTCATAACTACATAGCCTTCCAAGTTAAGTGGTTAGTGAGAGTGGTGTGAAATGATGTCTATCATAGAACAAAAAACTCCCGCACACTGTCTTCTTCAGTTGCGTATAAATGTATTTTAGTAACAATATTTCAGTACGTAGACCTTCATCAGGTTATTTAATAACTCAAGGTTATCATCAGGTTATTCAAATAACCTGATGATAACCTACGTACCGAAACGTTGTTACTAAAATACATATATACGCGAAGTGAAGAAGACAATGTGCGGGAGTTTTTTGTTCTATATTGTCTACCTAAGGTATTCTTCTACGCACCTGTCATCCTACTGGAGTGCAAAAGTTTTGCTCTTTTTTTTTTTATGTCTATCATAAAAATAAAAATAAATCAATGATAAAGCAATGTATGCTTTAAGGTGGGCTCACTGTGATTGACAGGAAGCTACCACTCACCTCTCCGTAGTTCAAATATGGTAACATCCTTTCACTGTTTGCAAAAAGCCAAAATGGCAGTGGCCGTAATCAAAGATGGCTACGGCAAAAACGCCGAACTCAAGGCTTCAAAACAGCATTACAGAAACATGTGGTTGACGCAACAACAACTACGTTGGCTTTTTTATGTTCAGTCTATGAATGTACGTGATAGTTGGCCGTTGGCTGTAATCTTTGTGGTGTGTTGAAGAGCAACTTTTAATAGTAATTTTAGTGTTATAGTGATACTCGTTACCTGGAGAGGTTATAGGACATATGCAAGACATTTGAGTTGATTTATGCGACATAACAAAAACATATGAACATATATAAAATCATGCACAAATACATATCCATTCAAAAGGATTGGTGATAACACATTATTGCTAAAGTACAAAATAAACCCTTCCTACAAACAAAACATCTACTAGTAAAGAGAACTTTCAGCAACCTAAAAGCATGAAAGACCATTCAAATATAAAGAGTAGTCCTTTCAGACATCTTTCTGGACACAAGCTTTTGTAACTGGAGATTCCACACTTTTGAACAGTTGTGTATAATATACCATATTCATGATCATATCTATCCATCATCAGCCCCAACGGCTTTCTGAATATGAAACATGATGTCAGTTGTATCATTAATGACACAGTTTTCTGAGCACAAGTCTTAAAAGTCTATTAATTTGGTTTTTTGTGTGTGTGTTGTGTCTCTAAGGTGCTGATCAGAGTTATTCAGCTGAAGGTTGGCTCACCCCCGGAGCTTTTTCCCTCCACTGTGTCTCGGTGTTGTGGCCTCGAGTTCGGGTTTGAATCATTTAATTATCCTTGATTCTTTTTTTTTTTGTGATGAGGCACGTAGGTGCACGGCCTCCTTTAATTGAATGGCCTTCTGTGTAATTACTGTCTTTGTGAGCACGAGGGAGATAGCAAGGATATCCTTGTCTCCTCTGAAACAAAGCTGAGCAAGAATATTAGTTTTCTTTCCTGACGTAAACATGGTAAGAAACTCAGATGTAAGTTTGCGTTCAGGTATCTGATCTGTGAGCTTCTTTTAGAATTATTAAAGGGCGGGTCCATCTGCTTTCTTTTTCCAGGTTTTTCAATTAAAACACAGACTCAGTCGTCGTGACGTAGATTACTACGTAAACTGTGCTTAGAAAATAACTGGAAGGATTAGTTTTGGAGTATACTCACATGTTGTGCGAGGTAAAAATTTGAGTTACTGTTTTTATCAATGGAGCCTGGTGGCTTGGATGAGAGTGATTGAACAACTTCATTTCCCAGTCGTAAATAGCGTCTGACAGCAAGATAACACATCAGTATATAAGTTCTGTGCTGATACTCCTGTCTGTTTCTCCAAACTGGGAGCGTGCCATCTACATTACTGTATGTAACACTATAGGGATGTATATATACTTTATATCTAAAAAATCAAAAAACATCAAAAAATGTCAATGTTCAGATTTGGAAACATGCATTTATAAATAACCCCCTGGGAAGCTACATTATGATATAAAACCCCTTTAAAGGTCCAGTGTGTTGTATTTTAGACGATGTTTTGGCAGAAATAGATTATAATTTTCACAAATATGTTTTCATCAGTGCTTAATAATCTGAAACCAAGAATCATATTTCCGTTAGCTTAGAATGAGCCCTTCATTTCTATTGCATGTTGCATCACCATGTTTCTACAATAGCCCAGAATAGACAAATTAAACACCGGCTCTAGAGACAGACTTTTGCTCTTTTTATGTTACCTGAAGGCCACCGTAGTTCTCCGACACGCTTGGAAAGGAAGGGGTGAGCGGTGGGGTATTCATTTGGTTGCAATCTTCAACTTCACCACTAGATGCCACTGAATCCGACGCTCTGGCCCTTTAAGCTTGTTAGTTTATTTGAGAAAAAACACAAACTGAGGTGAAAATATAAAGCATCTGCTTACTGTCTGCATGATGTACACAACTCTCCTGAACCGACAGAGAAGGTCAAGCTGCCTTTGTTCTCTGACTAATTAAATCTCCAGTAATTATGGCGCTGCAGAGGATGTCAGGAATGAAATAGATGAAGAGAGATTCAGGAGCAGAGTTGATCTATATGAATGCAGGCAACATTTATCACATATTTCATGGAGCCACGGGGTTGTGAGGAGACGGAGCCTCATTCACAGAGCTCAACGTTAAGTTAACTGGCAACAGAGAGAGCAAGAGCTCAAAGGGCCGAAGGAGCGTTCATCATTGTTCTTGTTGCTATGCAACTCACTAATTAGTCTAAGCCAGCTAACCCGATGAAACAAAGGGGATCAGGTTGTTAAAAATAAAAAATGGATTAGAGGAGGTAAAGTAATTGCTCTTCCTGCTCCTGATTTAGATGTTGAGAATCTCCTCCTGACCCCAAAGGACAAATCAAAGGTAGGTGTTGGTATTTTGCTGCATCTGCATTCAATTTGACCTCCTAGAAATATGATTTTAAGTTGTGTTTCCTCCTTTTTCTTCCCAGTCTCAGATAACAGTCTGAATGATGATTTATTCTGAGCTCAGCCCTGCTTCTGATTGGTCGGCTGACTGATTCTTTTGATGTCAAACAAAACCTACTGAATGTAACAAATTACAGTTTGCTGTTCTGACACATGATTTCACACATACCTGAGATAATTGCTCTCTTTCTACTTGGCCTCCCTTTCACATTAAAATCAATACTTTCAAAACAATTACACCCCTCATATTTATGTGTACAACCAATACATTCTTCCGACAAAAAGCTAGTTTTGGTGGCAATAATCTGACTTTAGTGAGCTAAAGTTCCCTCTCCTGCAGGAAACAATCAATTCCAAAAGCTAAGTTGATAACATATCATAGATGACGGATGGTATTGATTTATTACGTCGACTTCATAATGACAAATACTGTTCACCTGTAAGACACTGGCTCTATTTATCTTCATTTTATTTAATCTGCAGTTTAAACCTCTGTGGGCGACAGCAAACCTCTGATGAATGAGCGTGTGGTGGGAGATGATTGGAGGAGCAGCAGGATGAAAACCTGAGACAAGCAGCTCTGCACTTTACCTTCAATGTGATTCGATTGGTTGCAGTCTCGTCTCGTCCACAATATCTCTCTGACACGCGGATACACTTCCTGGCCTATTTCCATGTATAAAACATTTAAATTCTCTCACTCTCGTCGGCGGTAGTGTTCGCTCTCTGTTCCACTGGATCAGTGTGATCGCAAAGACACTCACAGAGACAGACACATATATTGGTCTGCAGAGTCTCCTGTATATATACATGCTAAATGTCTGTCCCTTGTCAGAATTACTCTGCTTTATATACGAAAGACCAATAAACCAAGAGAGTGGATCTGGACTTTATAATCCTTTTGGAAGAGCAGTTACGATCAACAAAAAACCTTTTCTACCTCATTCCCATTTTCTCCTTCTAAGTATGTGTAATTAAAGAATGAGTGCAGAGAAACATAAAAGAAAAAGATTATTTTTTTTTTAAAACTTTTGCCACTCTGTAAATGTAAAACAGGGATATTACATTACTAGAAAGATAGAACATTTTGAATAATGGATTAAATAATTACACAAAAACTGCCTCTCTGCCTTATTTAAATCATTGCAAGTGTGTCACAATGTGTCTGTCTCAGGTGTTTTCGTTTTACTCAACCTTTCCCTGTGTCACCTGCTCACCTGTTTCCACTTTCCCTCATCAGCCCTGATGTATAAAACCAGCCTTTTTATTTGTTCATTTCCTGTCAGGTTGTCAATGTTGTGTTGTGTGTGGCTTACCAGCAATCGATACCTGAACCGGTTTCTTTTCTTAAACCCTTACCTGTACCTTCATTTATTCTAGAAATCCCTGAACTGTTCCAGTCTGCCTGGACTTTCTGTATTTGGGTCCTTCCCCTGCTGTCCTTGCAGTCCTTCAAGGCTGCTACAATAAGCTGTTGCTATGGCTAACCCATCTACCTAATTTATGCCTGATTATTAAAAAAAAAGGAAAACATTAATCTAAAAAAGGAAATTTGGACTCTGTTGAAAAGGCCTAATTAAAATGTCATTTTTTGTGATGGGTTTAAAAGTAGTTTGCGATTCGCACGTTAAACTTTCTTTTCAAATATTCTGCTGTATGAATCTATCCATTGCTTTGCAGCCAGTTTGTGTCAAACTGCTCATCACCATCTCGCACATACAATGGTCGTTTTCTTTACAACGGTTAAGAAACTTGAAATTTATCATTGGAACAACGCAGTGTTATAGTGCATCTAGTAGTTAATGCTTTGGAGCATCATTTTATGTGTCTTGTCCACTAACAGAAATGCATTAAGTTGATAGAAGAGGTTTTTTGCCCTAAGGGAGGACAGCAGGAGCCCCTCCCCCTTTGCCCCCCAACACCACTTTCTTGCCTGTTCTGCAGGTGTTGCTGTTGAAGCATTTTAATCAAAAATTCAGTAATAGATTTTTTTTCCAAAAAAGAGAGAAGATGTTTAAATTTGTAACGAATGATACTGATTTGGTATTGGTTTATTTCAACCAATTATTCTGTTTACATTTTGATCCCTCTCTTGCCTCTCAAAAATAGAGGAGGGGCAACCTCCTCCGCCTCTATGGACCAGCCTCCTCTGATCACAAGCTACCCCCAAAAAATCCATTTCAGGCTTTGTCATGTCATTAAGAATGTGGCTCACATACCCAAGGCCACTCAGCGCGATCTCTGATTGGTTAGCCGTCTTTGTTACCCGCAGCGGTCCTTTCCAAGGGCACAGAGGTCAGGCTTGAAAGCTCTCATTGGTAAGGAAAAAAAACCAAAACTGAAATGATGAAAGAAGGGCAACAGGGAGAGGCAACAGATTGATGGTCTCCAGTAAGCAGACAGAGAAGAGGAATCATGTCCTGGGGGAGAAAGAGACAAATGTTGAAAGAGTTGTTTGTTGCACTGATTGAAAGGATTGTGGAGTTGACAGAACATTTGGTGCACGAGGTCTGCTTGCTGCTGCTGCTGCTGCCGCCTGCCACTTGTTAGTCGCTTTAATGCCTCCTTCCTGTGTGTATTGATTCAAATTATGTGCAAACACAAGAATATGCACGCTGGCAAACACAGACACACAAAAATATACACGCAGCAGCTCTTCTCCCTGAATTTGACATGTGCTTTTATTAAAGTAAGCAGCTGCTCGATAGTGCTAAGGAGTAATGGGGATTGACTCTGGCATAATTATACAAACCCCTGCATGAATTTGGTCCAAATGGAAGCTGAACACTTAACCCAGGCTAAATGCAGAAGGGCAGATCAATGCTGAGAGGCTTTTTATTTTTTTTATTTTTTTTTCCTCACTTGAGCAGCAGCCAGCTCTCTCCCAAACAGGACATTTGCATATGCAATGCATCTCCTTTACGATAATCTCAGGAAAAGGCAAGAGCCCCGGCGCCTCGGGAGTCAGGTGGTAATACTTTACAGGGCTTAAAAAATGAAGATGCATGGCTGAAAAACCCTCTTGTGAGGGAAATTTACGACATGCAAACACACGCTCTTGCATGCTTGAACACAGCCCATTTTAGATTATTTCTATGGTGAAGAAAGACACTATGGAACCAGTTGGAGTCACACATCATGAGGCCAGAAGCACAGCAACGCCTCTCATGTTTAAGCTGCAGGAAAACAGCTCACCACCCCCAACTCATCTTCATCCCGCAATCAATATCTTTAATCCCCGTCTTGCCCCACATCACCCATATGGTGCCCTCCAAGTAGGCTGGATTTAGTTGTAGTTTATTCAGCTATATGTTTATTTTTCTTTTATTGTACAAGCTGCTGTAAATCTCCATTTGGAATTATTTGATCCCTCCACACTGTGATCCTTGTGGCTGCAGTCTCTCGTCTTTCGGAGGGCCGCAGACGAACATCATAAAGTGGAAGTAACCCATGATGCCACAACCAACCAGTAGAACTCACCAGTGTGGTGACACGGATTATCATGATCCCTCACTGAGTTCCTGCCTGAAAATGCACAAGCAAGCCGAGGTAGACTCAATTCAGTCTCTAAACTATTCAATCAACTATAGAGACTGAAGAAAATCTCAAAAATGATCTCAGCGCTCTCCTCCCTACATTTTCAATTACTCCAGAATGTGGACACACGGTTGCTCAGCTGGCCGATTGCTGTGTAAGGTAGGTGGGAATGTCGAATTGTTAGTTGTTTCGGAAAGTAAGAGAAATGGTCGGATACATCATTGAGGTTTTGCTAATTGTGGTTTCGTGACAATATAACACATTTTGCAATGTCACAATGAGTAATCATTAGAAAATACTTATTGGCTAAGTGATGTGGCACTGTTGGCCAGTTTACCCCTTTATATGTTAATAAACCTTTTAATAATCGAGATATGCAGCACAGAAAGCTTCTTCGTCACCGCAGAAGCCACAAATTCAGTGTTACAGCCACTGTGTTAAGGACACGGGAGTGGGCACACTCTGCCTCTCTTTTGTCTGGCCCATTGACATGTAAATGTCCTCCTGCTATAAGGCATCAGCAGAGAGCAGCGAGAGAGGAGGACAAAAAAAAACACTGAATTGAAATGTCAATAGTAATTTTTGGCATGCAAGGGACATCTGAGAGTCAAGGGCGGCCTCCCGGGAGAAATGTAAAAAAGGAAGAGAGCGAGGGAAGTACTGAGAATGTGGAGGGAGGATGGTGAGTCTGAGAGAGAGAGAAAGAGAGAGAGGGGGATGGAAGATGTAATAGAGGGGGCAGATAAAGTGGAAGACAGTCTGATGGAGGAGAGGAAGAAGGGGGAGTAATAGCAGTCAGAAGGTGAGCTGTCAGAGGAGACGCAGGGCAGGGACGTCCAGGGGGGTGGGAGCGAAGCGAGCGAGGGTGGGGGGAGAAAGATGGAGGAAGGACGGCCGAGCCCCGGTCCTCCTCTGGGAATCTCTCCCCCATCCTCTCTCTCTCCTCTTCCTCCACTGATGGACAGGCTGAAATACCACAGGAGCCACCTCCCGTAATGACTTGATGAATGAGCTTCTCCAACCGGCCCCCCTCACCCCCACCCCCACCTCGCCACCACCAATACCACCTTCACACCCACCCACCCCCCCGTCACACACTCGCCCTCTCTCCATCCCCCATCACAACATCGCACACCAAGCCGGCAGTATCTGCATTTACACTAAAATGATTTACATGCAGAGCTCAGTATGAAGTGTTGCACCTGTGATTCTCCTCAGTGAAGTGCCTATTTTATTCAAAAACATGTAAGTGATGCTGTGACCAAACGATTGGTCTCCTATTTCAGCATATTTATATATATATATATATATATGAGAGAGAAATAAATATCTTGTAAAAAAACTTAATAATAGTGTTTGATTTCAGTTCAAACCACATTTCTTTTTAGTTTAAAGGGTATGATTTAAATTTTGTTTCATATTTATACTTATTATTATCTACCCAAGATCTTCCTCGTTGCCAGTATTTGGTACATTTTGTAAAACTAAAAAAAAAATAAGTTTAATTAAATCCTAAGTAAGGAGATAAAATTAAACACCAAAGTATGGTTTCACATTTTGTATTACCTTGTCATTTATTTAAAAATAAATTGTACTTCTTTCTCTATTTTATTTTATTTATATGTATGTATGTATGTATGTATGTATGTATGTGTATATATATATATATATATATTAATGCATTTATCGACATTGATAGTCACTCAAACCAAACTGTGTTTGCTTTTGCCTGATTTGATTCCTCTTGTAATTCTGCAGCAATAACACTGTGTACTGTGCGGAGCAAAGTCATTAATAGTGGATTTTCTAATCAATGGCCTCGGCTCCGTCTTGTTTGACAAATCAATGTTGTGCTCTGATGCTGCTTTTATTTTATCTGACATGTCCCTCTGTGTCCCCTGTACTTTATCTCCTCAGATGAAGCACGTTTCAGTTTTTTAGAAATATCTTGCTCTTTGCTTTATTGCTGCTTCTGCGTTATTTGCGTGTTTAGAAAATATAAATATTTCTGTCCTCAAAAAATCACTCCAGTATGTGAATAAATGCCCTGAGATGATTTCTGCATTAACCTAGTAACCAAGGTTAACTTGCAAGCAAAGAATATTCACTTTCTCGGAGGAAAATATGGAAAAATATGGAAAATAGTAACATTATGTCATTAGCAGAAAAGGTCAAGCTATATTCCAAACACTTAAGAAATGGCATCATAAATTCTGTTTGTAAGATCATAACAGAAGTACCGCCTGAAAAGAAAAGAAAAGAAAAGAACAATCTGTGAATCCTTATGTCTATATTTTTAGAGGGTCATAATAGCTCAAACTATATAATCTCAATAATCTTCCTGTACTGATCCTCAGACGTTTGCAAGCAGAAAAACGGAGTATTCAACTCACAAATGATATATAATTATCAGCTTTTTATTCCTGTTTCCTTAAAATATCTGAGCTGAAAAATTGTCGAAATGGGGAAGTTGACAAAGTCCAAGCCTTTAAGGTATGGAAATACGAATCTGCTCTTTTAAATACGAGACGGTGTAACATGAGGTGAATCCAGGTAAAAGCATATTGATTTCCTCTCTTTAATCTATACTGAACACAAAGCAGCAGGAAGAGCAGGAACCGAGAAGGATTTTGAGGATGATTGTGCAAAAAGGAGGGCAGCTGCTTAACATCAGGAGGTAGTCTGTGACACTTCAGGTTATTTCTTAGAAAAAAGCCCTCAATAGTAAATGTGGCTGCAGCTCAGGAGGATTTATTATGGCTGCCATGTTGTGCCTGTTGTCGCTGCCTCTCTTGAATTAGAAGGAGAGCAGAGACCAATATGGTTTACCTGATTACTAGATGATAAAATTCTACACATGCTGCGAGAAGGCTCACTGATAACTTATGTGGATATTCTCAAAGACTGATTGTTTTTTTGGGGGGGGGCATATTTGCCCCGCTCTGTCTTTAATTTATTGTTGCAGCATTATTTAAAAAATGAAATAGTGGAGGATGCAGGGAAGGAAAAGTGATCACAGCGAAGATACATTTCACCCTCTAAGCATAAAATGACATGAGGTTGCACAAATGTCTCAAGGACGCATACATTTTTTTGCTTCCATTACTCTGTAATTGGATGCATTTGCAGATTTTTGCACAGAAAACCACTGTATTAACACCAAAGTAGCATTAGCTTAACTTGACTAATATAAATCGTAAGCTGCTGTTACTGCTAGCTAGTTCTACAGTGTTGCTACAGCAGTACGCAGTATATGGATGTAAAAAAAAAAAAAAAAAAAAAAGGTTTGTTCAGCTTAAATTGTTTTAAGTATAGCTAGGTGATCACACACGCTTCTTCCAGCAATGTTAAACACACGTAAAGGCTGCCCTTTTTCTACTAAAATAAGCGCTCGTATGCAGGTTCTTTAAACAAGGGAAAACGCGCTAGAAACTTTCGGCAGAAAATATTACTTTTCTGTTTTTTTGTTTTCATTTCTGGTGTATCACGTTCACAAAGCAGGGTTAGTAAACAGTGAAAATAATACAGTGGTTGCTTTTAAAATAAAATGTTTTACTCATTCAGTCTTTCTTTGAAACAGTGAAACCAGCGTTGGTGATTGTTGGAACAGTAGAGCGACATACATTATATATACATTATTTTTCTTCTGACAAGTTTAAATGAAGTGTGTTATAACAATCAGTGAGGTAAAATGAAAGTTGTCTGATTGGGGTCTGGTATCTTTAAATTGTTCAGATAATGGCTGTTTTTTTCACATCTAATTCTGGGAATTAAGCGTGTATTCTGACCAAACCAGAGTTGCTGGTTGTTGGAACAGGGGATAGATTAACCAGGACAGTTTTGGTGACTTTTATTTTGTTACTGAAGTCAGTTTCAATGATTAGCGTGATGTTTCTGTCAAAGGAGTCTGGTATCTTTGAGAAAAGAATATTAATTGTATGTGTTATACGTATAAAATCATTTTACAAATCCCTGTTGATTTTATTTATGATAAATTCACTTTAATGTCACATAGCATCGAGCAGGAAAAGGGCTGAAAAGTAATGCATCCACCCGGATGTCATGTCGGCAAAAAGGAACTTCGGGTCTACAAATAATTATATTTCACTCAAAGTAGCTTCATCTGTGGCATTTGTCTGGACGCTCAGGCACACACACACACACACACACACACACACACACACACACACACACACACACACACACACACACACACACACACACACACACACACAGTCGACCCGTGGGGTTAGCAGTCTAATCCTAGATGCTGCACCCTGACAGAGGGCAGGGTAATCTCCAGGACGGGGGCCACTTCAGGAGAGAAACAACACTCACATTATAACAGAGCAGACAGCGTCGGTGTGGAGCAGCTGGTGCTCAGGCCTGGTGGAGGAAAATACTGGAGATGAGGCAGAGAAGAAGATAGAGAAAAGAAAAAACCCTGAACAAATACCGAAGAAAATATGCAGCCGGGACGGAGGGGAGCGCCTCAGCAAGAGGGAATTACATAAAATAGATACGAATGAAGAGGAGAGGCAGGGAGGCGGGGGGGAAAGGTAAGGAGGAAGCTGAATGTGTGAGTGAGAGGAGCTGTGTGAGCGTATGCACGGTGTTATCTCCCAGTAAAGCAGATGTGCTTTATCTGCCAGGAAACAGGAGGCTGCCTCCACAAAAGGCTCTTTTCACAGGTGAAGCCCCAGTCTTCACTTACAAGACTTTTACTGCCAGTTTGGCCTTTTTGAGATTGAACCTGAAATGGAGATTTCACACACACACACACACATACATGCCAGGGAAAGCGTCCCTCTTCCCCACTGACAGACGCCGTGTCCACTCCAGTTATTTTTGCACGCATCCCTGCAGGCCGTCGTTGGCGAGAGACACTCTCAGTGATGCAGGGCTGGAGATTTGTCATTTTAAAACGCGGGTCAAACGTCCTCTCTGTCTATTGATTGGCTTGTCCCCCTCTATTACTCCTGTGTTATGTATTACACCCTTTATCAGAGCTGCGACAGCAGCAAACACATTAAACTTGAGCAGCTTCGATCCGCCATAAAGTGCCGGTTGGCGTGCCGGTTGGCGCACCCCCGCCAGTTGGGGGGGGAGCTACCGATCAAGGACACGGGCGCAATGTTCTCGCTGCTCTGTTTTCTGGAGTTACGACCCAAAGACACAGAGATTGGGCCAGAGTGAGAATCTACAGCTCCCCTGACTCCGCACTGCCTCACCTCATCACACAAGGTCACTCACTTCTGCTGGAGGAGAGAAAAACTGCAGCCCTCCACAAGTCAACACAAGAACTGTGTTTGATACTTTAACAGAGTTTCTGGAGAAAATATGAAAATTTAATGAGTAGTTAACAGGACTAAGCTGCTTATTTTTTATATTTTATTTAGCTAACGTTAAAACACAACAATAACGTACTGCGGGAGAGACATTCTGATTAGCAAAAGTTAGCAGAGGGAGGGAAGCAGTCTGTTCATTGTTGTCCTGTCATATTACCAGGAGCATGAATAAAGCACAAATTAAAGTTTCTACTAGGAGGTCTCATTCTAATACTGATGCCTTTTTTGACCTACGTAAGTAAACAATACCATCAGAGGGAAGACTGACTATTTCTATATGGTTATTCTTAATGCTTTTCCTCAGTGCCACCGGGTCCGATGCTGAGGAGAAATCATGTGAAATCATGCAGGTTCACCAGAATCCTTCAAACTCCGCCAGGAGGAGGAGAGCTCAACACCGACACCAGGTTGCCGGAAGAAAAGGCCGTATTGCTGGGCCCGCTGGAGGGAAGGGAGGCACGGGAGAACCAGAACCAGGACTGAGCGGGTAGACTGTCAGAACCCTGCTGCAGTAAAATGAAACACTACCAATTTTGTCCACAGGGACCGCCAAAATCAACTCAAAATGAAAGATCCTCACAGTAGCTTTAATAACAGTTTAAAAACACACTTAATTGTCACATTGGAACATGGTATCGGACTAATAGAGGCTCATTTGATAAAACTGATGAGTAATTTCATATATACAATTTATGAACGCTCATGACATTTTATAAAAGTAAATACACTTATCACAAGTCCACAATTTTCCCTATAAATTGCTTTAAAGTTCCATCTTAACCTCACAGGTACCTCAACAGTGTCTCACTCTGAATGATATCAAACACATTTACCATGTCGTGTGAATAGAACTGTAATTAACAGAAGTAAAATGAAAGCTCTTATTCACAAAAGCTTGTATTTTCTCTGTATTGCGATTTCAGCTAAATGTTCAAATGAACAATGTTGGCCCAGTTCTCCTTTAGCTCCCAAAAGAAAGCTTCCATGTTTCTGTCGACGAGGAAATCCCACAACGACGGAGAACATCCACTTGTATTCCAATGAAATAACTGGTATTGATGTGAGAATTGTAAATAATTCACTGAACTGCAATGGTGCGCCGCTTTCGTGTCTGTGAGCAGATGGCCGCGGACACGGAGTTCACACGAGCAGATTAAACACAACTTGAATGGCGTCCAGTGAAGACGGTTGCCAACCCCTTCGCTCAGATCCCTCTGCTAAAAATTCCTTTATCTCACAGAAGGCGTTCAAAGCCCTCGAGCTCACTTCGTACGCCGGCTGTGCTGCAGAGAATCTACATATCCGTGAAAAGGTGTTTTTATATAAGCAGTGGCGTAGATGAGGCTGCAATGTGACAACAATATCTCCGGCTGCATCGTGAGATAATGGGAATCATTGCTTTGCTGAGTGGGTTCACGTCGTCTGGGCTAAATATGAGCTATTCATCAACACGTTAATGTGACAATTGTCATGTTGCAGTAAATCGTTAAGTTTCTTTTAAGATACTGACGCTGTTATAAATCAGTACGTAATGTTTTTTGTGTCAGGTGGTTATTTTAAAGAGCAGTTATTATCTTTTTATCCACTTTCACTTGTCGTCTCTGTTTCCACACTGGTGACGTCCTGTGTTTCCCACAGTGTCAATCACTGTTTGATATTTTCAGTGTTACTTACCACAGAAAAAGTCTCACATCATTTTACAATACCGCATCATATCATGTCTATTGGTAATAAATGTATTGCCTTTGTTACTAAACATATATTCTTTTCCTTTACTAGCAGTTTGGGATGTCGAATATTGTTTATAGTTACTACGAGGAGCTTATGTTTGGTTATGAAACAGTCTCAGTGTAATACTGATGCCTCTATCTGACCTACATAAGTAAAGGAGACCATCAGCAAGAAGATTGGCTATTCCTTTGTTATTCCTACTGATCCCAAATAGTCAGATCAGATCAAATCATGCAGGTTCACCAGAAAAAGACTTAGTGACCTCCCTCTTCCTGCAGTGGGAGCTCAGTATAGCCCTGGAGCAGAGATTCGTGTCGCTGGTAGCCAACACAGAAGCCACCCTGCTGGAGGAACCATAAATAATAAGGACATATCTCGTGTTTTACATTATGTGGGCTTTAGCTTGACCAATATATATTATTTTGTTTGCCACAAAGGTCATTCATAGTGAAATAATTGTGCAATAGGACAACTTAAATGTATTTTTTATGTAATAAAATAAGACCTCAGAGGCCTCCAGACCTCTAAGAACAAACTCTGCCTGTTGATTCATGCCTTTGATTTAGAGTCATCTGTACCTAAATCCTGAAACCTTAAATCCTGAAGCCTTTAATCCTGAAACCTGGACCCCTGTAACCCTGGAACTAGTACAGTCCTTGTACCTGAACCCAACCAGACTCTGTCTCTATCTGTCTGCAACTTCTTCCTGCCTCTATTCCTATTGATCCGTGGTTTCTCTTACTTTTATGAAGGGACTATTCTACCCATATGTCAGTAAAGCTTGTGCACCTCTCTTTCTGTCATTAAATCCATGAACTGTTCCTGTCTGTCGTGCACTCAACCCTGTGCAAAGAACGTGTATTCAGCTTTTAAAGAGGTCTCCAGGACCCCGTAAAGACCATTAGGGTGAGAGCATCCGAGGGTAATTTCCCCCGTTGCGTTCATGTGAGAGTAAAGCTGGCTGCAGGTAAATGGAAAATGTGCATGTGCAGACAGAGGAAGCCTCCGGCTAAGAGGTCAATAATTCTGCAGACCGGACTACAGCTTCATCCCTGACTGACCCCTTCGCTGTCACGTCTGAGAGCTGTCTCAGTCTGTGAGCGGTTACCGTGCAGACATCACCGGGTCCTGTTACATAATGCATGACCACCGGCGACACGGCGGGCCGAGCTCTGCTGAATCAGCGACAGAGAAACGTCGCTGCTGCTGCTGCTGCTGCTGCTGCTGCCCAGAGAGGCCTGTCCTGTCCTCCCCACCCCCCACCCCACCCCCGTGACCCCGAGAAGAGCACTTGATCGCCCAAGCAACCTTTTCGCATGACCGCACTCAATCTGCCACTCGCCAGAGAGCCACTGCAGACACAGGGTAGACAGGGGGCATTAGGTGGGATTATCACCCCCGCTGCCCTTTTTGGGGTTTTGATGTCCGTCCCCTCGCCAACTCACCCCCTCCCCTCCTCCAGCATGTCCTCCCTTCCCCCTTCCTCCCCTCAGCTCCGCTCCGTCCGGCCCTGGCACCGCTACTGAGAGGCCGTCCACTGGCAAGCTGAAACCAGAAAACCTCCCCCTCAGTAGCCCACTTTCACAGCAACATGCAAACACACTCTCTCACGCAGATCTAACCGAACACACGGAGATCCACACACACACACCGCCTGTGAGAAATAATGGGGGGTGTTTACTCTCTTTTAATGAAGGATGATGAGGCGGATCCAGGTTGAAGCCATTAACGCTCATTGATTTCCCCCCTTACTAAATCGAAAATGTAATCACAGAGGTGAGATGTTCATAAAGCGAGAAAGAGATGAGTTTTGAAGCTCTAAGGCGAGTGTTTGTGACAAACCTTTCAGTGTGGATGACTTCCTGTCTGCAAAGGTTAATGGTCTCCTAGTTCCTGTAAAGTCAGAAGTTTGAGAATACACGATTTGCATCTGACGTAACAATTATTTTTAATTTACAGTAGCTGAATATGTATTGAAAAATCTATATGAAAGAAAGACCTTGAAGAGGTTAAACCCCCACCAACTTCATCTCCCTGCTACACCCACACACACTTAAAACCTCTCAACCTTTCATTTTTTTTGATTAAATGAATTGCTCAAAATCTTCAGAGATCCTCACAGGAGTTGCAATCAAGTCTCTGTCGTGTTCCTTTCATAATCACGGCAGAAATCACAGGTGCAATATCAAATCAGTTGGAGGACGCCGATCTGCCTGCCAAAAACTCCAGGAAATTTCAGATGTTTGAGATATCCTGCTGCCAGAGAGACAAACTGACGAAAAAGGTTTTTAAAAAATAACCTCATTAGTGGCGGGAAAAGTAAAGCAATCCTAAATGAGTTCACACGTTTATTATGTTTTCTTTTGTTGTTTTTTTCTCACAGATGGCACGACTATCGCCAAATATCTCTCAGAATACAAATATTTTTTGGGAAAGCAGCAAAACACGGTCATTGGTTGAGAAATTAGTCTCACCACCGGGTCTTTTTAGCAGCTGCTCTGATTATATCACATGAGCTTCATCAGCAGATGGAGTTTGCTCAATCCAACGTGGACAGAAGAAGAAAAAAAAACGGGACATTTGAACATCTACAATTCCATGGCAAGTGATCAGACTCCTCGTATGAAGACTGTGTCATGAGATATGATTGAAAGTGACCTTGGGGTGAGTTTGTTTTCCCAACTGCTGTTTCTAAAGAAGAACTTTAAACCTCTGAGTACAGTTACAGTATTATAAACAGTTATGTAAAGCAGATATGTCACACAGACACACATACACACCATATACTATATATTTGTCTAACAATATGTTGTAATTTATAGATGAATGGGTGATTTACGCTACTGTATTGGGAAAGTAGAGCGGTCAAAGAGAAAGCTATCAGGACTAGCTGTTGTCTCGTCACATGATCAAATTGAGACTTGACTTTGGAAAACATCAACATTAACCCAGCAATCATCTGTGCATATCTGAATATAAGACAAAAATACCAAAGAAAATAAGAAATTATTCATTTAACACAGTAGTTTTTTTGTTTATTCAAAGTTTGTGTAAAAAAAGCATATGAATTTTGTTATAGATTGCTGATGACTTTACCATAAAATAAAACACAATTTCATTCTGATGAGTCAAATGCAGCAGCTTGCTCAGTGCTCCTAAGTTGACACACATACTCCTCTATCATCAGTTTTGGAATTGTCACTGACAGCGTTTCAATAAATGCAAATTACTTGCATAGTGTCTTTTCAAAAAAAAAAACATCTGTCTTCACAGTAAGTGAGGTTTAGGCAACAAACCAACTTAGTTAGGTTTAAAAAAATGAGCGTGATTTATAATAATTTGACTAACTACTGACTTAATACTACCAAGATGAGTCATGTGACTTACGTGACTAGCACTGAAGTGACTGAAATGTCAGTGTTTACTTTGAGTCTTACGCGGGACACAAACAGCCGTCTTTCGAAAGGGAGCACCGTGTTTGTTTGACTCATCCACCTCCCCTCCCACGTACTCTGTGTGGACTCTCTTGCTCTTCATACTGCGTCAGTTGCTCTGAGCGTGCAATGAGGACGCTGGTGTGTTTACATCAGAGACAGTTAAAAGCCATGTGAGATGCTGATCAGTGTGTCGGTGTCAGACACCAAGGAGTACTGACCAAGCCATTGTTCCAGGGCCAGCTCTCTCTAAGGCCCCCCCATCCAACGGGCCCCAGTGCACCTGCCTGCAGCGTCTACATAATCGCCTCTGAGCCTGTTGAGCTGGATGCCATCGTGCACTTTTTCTTTCATTCGTTGGATCATATTAACCTCTGCATACGTGCTGGTTATGTATCAGCGTTAAGTGCAACATTCTTTCTTTGAATGGGACCTCGGACCTCCCTTAAAACGTCCCATCTCCTCGCGCCCTTCATGTAATGCTGCTGCTTGACTCCGTCCCTGAACTCAGAGAGCGAAACAGCAAAACAAAGCTCCTGTGTGCCCTGAACTCTGACCGACAGCTCGAATGTCTTTCACCCAGTGTCACTCTCAAGTGTCCTGATTTCCTGGCTTCATTTATGGACTTCAGCCTTGTACATGTTCCACTCCCCACAGACATAACTGTCCCATATTCACACTGATTTACTTCTCCGTCTGTCTGTTACTGTCTCTTAAGACAGACTCATTTCAAACGCTCCCAGCAGCCCCTCTGTCAGTATTGCCGTGCAGGGTGCTAAAGAGGTCAAGCAGGGTTTTAGTTTGTGACCCCCTCGCGCTTACAGGCGGCAGTGTTCGGGGCCGACCTTTGACCCTGAATACCACTGGTCGTCTCGGGTTCAAATGCAGACCGTGACCCAGCCGTTGAACTCCCAGAGGGGGGAGTGGCCATGAGCAGGGGGGGATGAGACACAGACTACAGTAACCACTGCTTCTATTGAGGCAGACTCAACCTAGTTATGACATATTAGTCAGATAATTCTTTATTTAGTTGACAGATGTGTAAAATATTTATTTTTGTATTTGTCATCAATCTTCAGCAAGGAAATTTAGATGTGTGTGAAGTGTGTGTAGACTTCCTCAGTACAATTAAAGGAAAAATCCCTCGTTATATTGAAAGACTCTCAGCAAAAGTCTCTTCTATAGTCTCAAGTCGTGAAAATACATAATCTGGGGAGCCAATTTGTTTCTGTCTTAACTTCACTTCATTTCATTTACAACCAAAAGATGTTTTACCACATATTATAAAGTGGATTTTCCCTTTAAGATAAAATGGGATAAACTTCAGCGAATCATCTCGAGGAAACTCTGGAGTTCTGGTCCAGATGAAGATTTTCTGACATTCAATCTTCCGTCATCTCATGTTCTCAAACAACGAAATAATGTCTCACATTATTTCCTCCTTTTGTTTTATGAAGCAACCAGACAGTCTATTGTTACAGACAGTCCCACCGGCCACCACACACTATACAATAATTAACTTCCATCGGCCGGGGTCTTCTCACTTTCATATCTGTGCGTATCTCTGGAGAGTCTGAGCCCCGCTCAGTGTGAACACAGCCGGTTGCTCAGCATATTAATGGTCTATTTATTCTCATTACGATTAAAACAGTTTGGTGTTGGGTTCAGGATGAAATGTGTTCTCAGGTAACGCTGATCCTTCTGGAAAAATTATAAACAGCTTGAATTTCTGTCTCTAAGGGGAAACACAATTGAGGTTTGTCTTCTTAAACCTGCACTTATGAGTATTTTTATATGAAGAATTAATTAAATCACAATTTGTAATGTGGAAGGTGTTTCTGACTGTGCTGTTCCCCTCAGCTCTACGGAGCGTTTTAGCCTTTAATCTCTTTGTTTCTATTTTACCTCACATATTCTATCACAGCATTTTTCTCGGGAGTCGGTTGAGATCAAGCCAAAGCTAAAGGGATTGTGAAAATAACTTGCAGCCTCAGTCTAATACTCAAGCTTCTTTATGACCAACATGAGTATACGAGACCACCAGAGAGAAGATTGCCTATTTGTATTTAGTTATTCTTGTCATTGAAGCCATCAGGTTGGATTCCACATGGAATCAGAAGAAATCATTTACATTGACGAGAAACTCCTTCAGCTAAGACTCAAGTGCAGCCTCCGGCAGGCCGTATATAGGAGGTAACACACAAGTTTGGGCTAAGTTGGTTTGTTAGGCAGCGCGTCTCACAAGAGTTCTGGGAGTCAACACCGACACAAAGCTGCTGGAGGCCCCGGGGAGAACCAGAACCCGGACTCTGTCAGACCCTGCTGCAGTAAAATGAGAGGGGCTCTGGTGCTCGGAAACACTTCCTTTTTATCCACAGGGACCGCCAAACTCAGCACAAATTTAACAGCAAAGCTTTAATAGCTTTGCTGTTAATAGCAAAATATGTTATAAGTGGTCTGAAATGGTTTCAAAATGTCAAATAATACAAATACCAAAGCATTATTAGATTCCACAGAGGCTTTAATGGGAGCAAAGTGCGCTCATACGGCTCCCCTCTGCAGCTCTATCAGCTGTGAAACACACATCCTCTACATGTTTTCATTGGACGGCCCTGCTTCCTTAATCACTCCGTTTTTAATGACCACAGCGGCTGCTCGTTGACGAGAATGGACTCCGAGCAAAAGATGAAGGCCATATATGTGCTGATAACAAGGTACTTTAATATAAATGCTGTAACTCCTTTTAGTTTTGCTTCTACCCTCAATCTAGTTCGTGCAAACAGTATTTATACTGACCTTTAGTCCTCTTCACTGTTATGACTTCCTTCTTGACAGCTCAATTACTTCTGCTTGGCACATGCACTCAAACTGGTGACTAGTAGGCTTCATGTGTTTTAGTTTAAAATCAAATTAAATTTATTTTAGATAAACCTTTCTTAAATTACTCACATTTGGAGAAATAAAATAATAATCAGAGTAGCACAGATCAACAGGAAAATCTTTTATAAATGTCAAAATGTGACTTTTTGCCCGTGAAAATAACACTTGTCAGATTAAATTTCTATTTTTTGGCATCATTGTTTACTATAATTAAAAATCAAGTAAATTAATATCAAGAGCAAGTCTCAAGAAACTTTACCTAACAATCAATCACAAACTTATCAAACTGTTGTAGAGACAAATAGACCTTTAAAAAAAGCTAAATTGGACATAATCCAGCGACAATAAGCAAAGGCCCACTGATCTCACAAGGAAAAACTCTTTATCAGGGATATGCACATTACATATCATGTTCATTTTTTGTATTATGTACAAGTGATTGATCTATCAATAACACTCAGGATTATTAAGTTTGTCCTTTTTCCAACAAGTCCTTCAAAATTTGGGGTTTTCATCTTATTGAAATGTTTATTTTGACGTTTAAACGTAAGGTTGAACTTGTCAAGTAGATGGTGAAATAATATTTATTCAAATTCCTGATTCATCATTAAACCAGGGTCGTCACATTGAGAATAAAGTCTCATGGCAAAAAAGACATACAACCGGAAACCTTGAACATGTTTCACCTGTTCGTGTTTACACATCTATCTTTTAGACAAAAATCTGAGTCTTTACATGTTTTACTACAAATCTTATAAATGTTTTTGGATGTCTATTGTTCGGTTTCTGGCACGGACACGGAAATGATCTTAAAACTGGGTGTTAACACAATGCAGACCAAATCTTCATCCCCATGCAACATAGAGGTTAATTCACTGTGATGGATTATCTATCTCAAGCAAGTCTTAGGATATATTTAAATGTTTAAATCCATAATAATAAAAAAGAACTTGTAAATGATCACATCTGTGCAGAGACATTCCAAATAAAATCCTGTGCATTGAAAACACAACATGTGAAGTTGTAAAGTGGTACATCTGATCGTGGATTGAACGATGGCGCCACCTACTGCTGAACATCTGGAAGTGCAAGGTGGTTTATTTTAAACTAAATTTGTTTGGTTTGTGAAGTAAACTGAATCCCACAAGGGTTGTATTTAGAGTTTATCTTGTCAGAAAAAAACTATATATTTATTATAGCAAGTGTTCCAATTATTATAAAATAAGACTTTAAATTGGGTTTAAGTTTTAACTCTTAGTTAAGATGTGGCACCATTTATCTCAGCCTCAGAAAAGAGAGTAGAAGTCATATATGATGCAATAGCTGAGATTCGTGCACAGTATTTGTTGCCAAATGTTGCTTGGCTATTAAAATGTTAAAATAAGGTTGACTTCCTTGATAAAAATACAAAATTGAGGGTATGATTTTGTCTCTTCACTTACCATATGAAGACACATTCTACATGGTCTAACATTTTCAAAGAAGAGGGCATTTTTATAAATAAACACAGGATATTATGGGTCTCTAAAAGCCTTTTAATGCTACTTATCCAATGTGGAAAAACTCATAATACAGAAACAAGAGTCACTACAGCTGCTTACCTCCACCACATTTATAAAGAAGTGAAACAAAAACCTAACACATGCTTTTTATTTGACTATGTGGAAGCAGAAAAAATAATATGCCAAAATATGTGGTGTTATTATGACTGTGCCACTAAATCAAATGGAAATATTTATAGTTGTTCTGTGCATCATTTACTTAAATTCAGCCAGACATAGTTGCACCTTTGGTATCTTTTGGATCTTGACTAAATGTTGCAGAAAAGGGTTTAAATTACACTTGTCCACACAACATGTATTTATCAGGATGTGGGCACAGCAGAGTTGAAGAGTTTCACATTTGCTGAAGCACTAAATGAGTAATGTGTTTTTGTCTATGAGAACAAGGTGCCACTTTAAAGTTCCCGCCCTTCGGTTGCTGTGTTTGCTAACCGTGTAACTGTTTTAAAAGTCACATTTTTACAACCATAACTATAACAAAAATCAATCAAAGTCCATTTCTGTTTATTTTTCTTCAAAGTTTCAGTTTGTTGGACCCCAAACTGAAGCTCAAACCGTAGTATCGGTCAGTCATTTCTGTCATTTCTGTCAGTCCTGTATTCATTCATTTATTTTTTAAAGCTTTTAAGTTGCCTTTGACTTCATTCAAGGCATTTATTTGTTTGTGTTTTTCCACGCAATTCCATCTGGACATCTGAATCAGATATTACTCAAGGGTTCTGATTTGAAATCAAAGCATAACCAAGGTTTATTTGACCAGTTAGTCAATTTGAAGACCTTGTCTCACTTCTGGATTTTCTAAACGGAAACAGCAAATGATTTTCACTTATGATACCAAAGCATATTTTCCCAGGGGACATTTATTTTGAGAAAGCCTTTATTCACAGATTGGTTTGTTTAAAATCCAACATCCCTATAATTTCCCTTGTTTTCCTTATTGAATATGCATGCTTTGTTTCTTCCAACCAAAGCAAACTTTGATTTTTTTTCCATTCCCATCGGGACACCGCATCATTAAAGACTTACTTTCACTGTTGAATAATGCAGACAGCAGCAGGAAAGCCCTGTAGGCATGAGTGAAACAATAGCCCAATGAAAATTTCTGTTGCATTTCCAGGAAGAAGGTGAAAGAATTAAGAAAAAAGTTAATAAAATGACCAGAAAGAAGAGTTCCTGTTTAAAGCCCTTGCTTTCAAAATAGAATGTCAAGTGGTTTCCCACGAGAACTACAGGTTTACTGCTTGTCAACTGGATTGTGGTTTAATGAAAATGTAATAACCACCTCAGGGTTTGAACCTAATTACAAGGCAAACGTGACCGTTGTATGATGTGATTAGTAGCACCAAAGTTGTAGTGTTGCAAACAGTGTACACAAGACTACTATATGATATGACTAAGTAATGGTAGAGCTAGTCTGTATTAATATAGTATAAAATGCAGTAAACAATATAAGATAATATAACATAATATGATATGCTAAAATACAGTACAGTATAATAAATTATGTATATACAGTATCAGTCAAAAGTTTGGACACACCTTCTCATTCAACTACTTTGAAGAATCTAAAATATAAATCATATTCTGGTTTGTTGAGCATTTGTTTGTTTACCACATAATTCCATATGTGTTCCTTCATAGTTTGGATGTCTTCAATATTAATCAACAATGTAGAAAAAAATAAAAATAAAGAAAAACCATTGAATGAGAAGGTGTGTCCAAACTTTTGACTGGTACTGTATAAAGAACAGGAAATGTAGTATAGTATAGTTTAGTATAAAAAAAATTGTTAACAGATAAGTTATGAATAAGAACAGAATGATTTCAGTAGCTATCTCCCAATAACATAGTTATTTCATAATTAAATAAATAAATTCAAACATTTTATTTGTTCAAAAGTTTATCATTTGGTTTTTCTTTATTTTATACATTGTAGATTAATATTGAATTATGTGGTAAACAAACAAATGCTCAACAAACCAGAATATGTTTCATATTTTATATTCTTCAAAGTGTTTAATGAAGGTCCAAACTTTTGACTGGTTAAAGAACAGGAAATGTAGTATAGTATAGTTTAGTATAAAAAGTAGAATATTCAAACATTTTATTTGTTCTATATATTGCCATATTGAAAAAAGTCTCCAGTTAACAGATAAGTTATGAATGGTATGTAACAACAGAATTATTCACTCAGTAACAATGTCTCCAATTACATAGTCATTTCATAATTAAATTAAAAAATATATATACAGTACCAGTCAAAAGTTTGGACACACCTTCTCATTCAATGGTTTTTCTTTATTTTCAACAAACCAGAATATGTTTTATATTTTTTTTTCTACATTGTAGATTAATATTGAAGACATCCAAACTATGAAGGAACACATATGGAATTATGTGGTAAACAAACAAATGCTCAACAAACCAGAATATGTTTTATATTTTAGATTCTTCAAAGTAGTTGAATGAGAAGGTGTGTCCACACTTCTGACTGGTACTATATATATATATATATATATATACATATATATAGATATATATATATATATATATATATATATATATATATATATATATATATATATATATGTATATATATATATATATATATATATATATATATATATATATATATATATATATATATATATATATATATATATATATATATATATATACATATATATATATATATATATATGTATATATATATATATATATATATATGTATATATATATATATATATATATATATACACACAATAGATGTTGAATGCCAAACTTCACTGCATGTTGGCATTTCTATTTCTTTTAAATAAGCTTCAAAATAATGTATTTAATTTGCCTTCCCTCATTTTCACCATCAAATGTTTTCTGTTTTTTTTTAATTTATTTTTTTTAACCTCTATCTGCATCATCGCGACTCTTATTTTGAAAGAACACAACACGGAAGTTGCGCGCTTATTGTGGTCCGACCTGCCGCAGGAACACTTTCTCTTCGTTCCTTCACAAGATGGACTGGAAGGAAGACGACAATGTGAGTGGCTCGATGTCTTTTAATTGCCTCTCCTGCAACGTTACCTGTGCTATTACCCCGTTCGCCTGCTGGAGACAAAGCTCGTGTAGTTTATAGACTGATATATGTTAGCATCTTGTAGCTAGTAAGTTGCTGTAACACCCGTCCACACTGACAGTGACGGTGGGCGGTGGTACCCGGATGTAAGTCACCTGCCGTAAAGCAGAAGGTTAGCCAGCTAGGCAGACTCCAGCTTCTGCTCCTCAAATTGAATTTCCAAGACGTCCATGTAAGGAAAGCCATGTTTGTTCAGTGATGTTTCCATCCAAACCCACGTGTGTTACACTGTTTACAGTCCACATGTTGAGTCTTAATCAGCATCAACTTTTATGAATGACTTTGATAGTAACCAGAGTTGGCACCTGTGCATTTGATATGATTTTGCATCCCCTTTTGCTCTAATTTATTGTGTTAAAGTGTCCTTGTAATGTTCAATTCAGTTTATTTATTTAGTAGAGACCAGAATCATGAATTACAAATTTGCCTCAGAGGGCTTTACAATCTGTACACATGTGACATCCTCTGTCCTCTGTCCTTAGACCCTCACACCCTCTGTCCTCTGTCCTTAGACCCTCACATCCTCTGTCCTCTGTCTGTCCTCTGTCCTCTGTCCTTAGACCCTCCTTAGCATCCTCTGTCCTTAGACCCTCACACCCTCTGTACACATGTGACATCCTCTGTCCTTAGACCCTCACATCCTCTGTCCTTACCCTCTGACCCTCACATCCTCTGTCCTTAGACCCTCACACCCTCTGTCCTCACACCCTCACATCCTCTGTCCTCTGTCCTTAGACCCTCACACCCTCTGTCCTTAGACCCTCACACCCTCACATCCTCTGTCCTTAGACCCTCACACCCTCTGTCCTTAGACCCTCACATCCTCTGTCCTTAGACCCTCACACCCTCTGTCCTTAGACCCTCACATCCTCTGTCCTTAGACCCTCACCCTCTGTCCACCCTCACATCCTCTGTCCTTAGACCCTCACGTCCTCTGTCCTTATACCCTCACATCCTCTGTCCTTAGACCCTCACATCAGCTCAGGAAAAACTCCCCTAAAAACCCCTTTAACAGGGAGAAAAAAGGAAGAAACCTCTGGGAGAGCGACAGAGGAGGGATCCTTCTCTCAGGATGGACAGAATGCAATAGATGTCATGTGTACAGAATGAACAGCATAACAGAGATACAACACATTCAATGTATATGACATAAATGATTCATATAATAAGAGTAGTAAGCAGAGTAACGAAGGAAAAAAAGTAAGACTACTTATAATAACAGCAACAATTATTACAGTTGAATTATAATTATGAAATAGGGAATAGTAATGTGACTAATAATAATAATGGAAGTAGCAGTGGGTGTCAGTCGGCTCACAGCAGGAGGCACGACTACGGTCCAGGTTCCACAACGATTCATGGAAACCTGCAGAACGAGAAAGCAAAAAGGGCTTCAGGGTGGAAGCAAAGCTAATATGCGTAATGGTACAGGGAATAGTAATAGTAATGTGACTCATAATAATAATGGTAGTAGCAGTTGGTGTCAGCGGTGCCATAGCAGGAGGCACGACCACAGTCCAGTGGTTGTCTTTTTCCTATTGTGTTTGTATATGAACCCTGGCTGCAGAACACACTTCCACTAGTAGAACAATAAAGATAACTGTGAACCTTGATGGAGATCATCAGCGAGTTAGCTACTGGCTGTTGTGAAGGAGAAGTTCAACCCATTAAAACATCCATTTCAGTAAAAAAAAGTCCACTGGAATTTGTAGAGCCACCAAGCAAAGCAATATACCCATTACAGTCCCATGTAAGTCTCCTAAAATCATTTTATGCTGCTGTTTAGATCACCAGGATAATATACAATGTTTATTACAGTCAGCTCGTTGGGAGCGGGCAAAATGGATAACTTTATCTACAAAAGTATATTTAGTTATTTTGGGACTGTAACGAACGTTTGATTTCTTAATTAATAATTTACTATGATTATTCTAGAGAATTTCAGAATGCATGGGGATGCCACCAGTATTTATTAAAACATTCATTTTCCAGTCATATAAAACAGAATGTATGCCATTTTTTTTAAAGTGTGTTAATCAACAACTTAAATTGTTGCAGATTGTTTTTCTATCAGTGTGCATATTTTTTCAGCACAAATTTTTATCTATCAATATAGTAAATTAATAAAAACAACTAATTCAAATGTTTTGTAACTTTTTGCAGTAGGTCAAAATGTTTATTATTTAACTCACTATCACCTATTTTACACAGTGACACTTTACAAATAGAAACTGCACCTTTTACCTGAGAGCAGTTTGGTAAGAGGTCAGTCAGCCGTCATCCCTTCAATGCCCCAGGAGTCTGATTGTGTGATCAGCCCAAATCAGTAAAGCTATTCTTCTCTGCCATTTTTTATAGTTTGAGACCAATTCTGTGTTTTTTTTTTCCTTCTGTTTGCAGGGTCACGGCCACATGCATGACACTTGTAACCACGGACACCAAGGGCACTCTCACAGTCACGGCCCGAGAGCCGCGCACCCCTTCATGACAGGGTTTCACGGACAGTCCGGCAATAGCGCAGATCAGGCGATGGACATCAATCAGCAGCCGAAGAGACGGTCGCACTTGGATGACAGCGGCAGTTGGGACATAGTGAAGGCAACACAGTAAGTGGTGGGATGAATAGGGGACAGTTTAACGTGTAGTTCAAATTCCTGCAATACCACCCTGGTCAAAGAAGGAAAATAAGCACAGCATTTTAGAATAGTATTTTTTTTGCCAACCAGTCTGATTGCCCGTGTTTCTTTATCCATAGGACTTATTTTTAGAGTTGTTGCGGTGTTCCCAAATCTATCACTCATGGAAATTATTGACAGACTTTTTCTTTAATGTTTGATATATTTGATAACAATATAGAAAGGCCTTTTTTCTGATATCCCTTTGTATCATTATATAATGTTCAACCAATGACTTGACAGTTGTTGCAGCAAGCACACACTTCCTCTTTTGACAAGGAAGGTTCAAGATTTAAATATATGAAAATTCTGGAGCATAGAAGTAAGTACACGCCTAGTTTCTTCACTGTGAATTCGATATATTTGCACAGAACGCAACAGAATTCAAGGAACTCACATCGGCTGTCAGAGCTCTGTGTTTAATTTGCAGCCAGAGGGATGATGATTCAGTTTCTTTGTTAAGTTTAAAAGCACATAAGAAATATATCAGTTGAAGTGAAGGCAGCACAAAGTGTTCAGTCATGAGATTAACACTCAGCAGTTCTTGCATAAAACTGAAGTGCTAGCTGCTTTTGCTAACTGATAAGTGAGTTGAGGTGCAGCAGAACAAAGGTCACTTTTTTTTTTAAGACGTGGGAAGAAAAGAAAGGAATATGCAGAGCTACTCCTATCTGACTATTCATCTCGCAGTGTGCTGGAAACCATGTGTATAAATGCTGCAGATTCCTTTCACACAGTCTGAATCTGATTAAATGTAGTAAATTTTCTAGGTCAACCCACAGCTGACAGTTAACTGCCCGTGAAGTGGCTTTCAGATGAAAATGTGTTATGACTGAATCCTTAGGCAGTAGATTTGTTCATTTATTTTAGGGTTCTGTATTTTATTAAGTATTTGTCTGGTAGTTATTATGATTTTTTTAAGCAACAACAAAGATCTTTCATTTTGTGTTAATTTTGGCGACCCCTGTGGACAATAGGGGAAGTGTTTCCAATAGCACCACGTCCTCATGGCCCAAAGATCTCGATCTTGCTGGCTTTGTTTTGGAAACCAGTGAAAGAAAGACACAACTTATTTTTAATACCATTTTTCTTTCTGTTTGCAGGATTCATAGTAATGTTGCTATGTGAGATTAATAGTTGCAATATGGCAATGTTGAAACAAAATGAACTGTGTTCTAGCCACAAACATGGCGTTAATTCATATATTGATGTAAAACCATAACTTGTGATGTATTTCATAAATACAATAGACATATTACCTACCAGTGTAGAGGAAGAAAGCCAATTCCAGATCTGTTGAATGAGTCTTGTTTTCTGTCCGTCTGTCGGTCCGTCCCTTTTAGCTTATTTTTGGTCTTCGGTCAATTATTTTCTTATTCTCTTTGCTGATCCAGCTTCAGTATCAGCCAAAACCCAAAAAATATAACATAAAAAATAACATTATTAAAAGAAAGATGTGAAAGTGTAAACATTGGCTCTTCCCGTCTGTGTGTTTCTCCTGGTTTGGCGGGAAATCGGACCCCTTGGACATGCATTAATAATAACTTTATAGAAATTGCCAATTTGTTTTGTTTGTCTTGTTTGCTTGTATTGGTCATATAGAGATATCAGTATTAACTTGTAACTGTTAAACCAGTTCATAACCCTTTTAGTAACTTAAATGTGTTTAATTAGTGTGTTTTTTTTCTCTGTGTGATCCTCTCAGGTTCGGTATCCTTGAGCGCTGTAAGGAGCTGGTGGAATCAGGATACGACGTCAGGCAGCCGGACAAAGAGAACGTCTCTCTGCTGCACTGGGCGGCCATCAACAACCGCGCAGAGCTGGTGAAGTAAGATCTGCAGATTACACTTAGACTATATATTTAGATGCAAAAAAACCATTAAATATCATGTAAACATTTAAGCATTCCACTGCAGCTTACTCACCATATTTCTCCGAACACAGACACTGGTACTCTTTACAGTATGCTCAGTTATATGAGATGCCATGCGTTGAGACATACAGGGCCTTTATATAAAAAATGTATTGAAATTAATTATTTAGTATTATATTGTCTGTTTTCATTTCAATATCACAATCAAGTTAACATAACATAAAATGAAATCAGAATTACTTCAATCACAAAGTAAAGTAAATGGATTGGTGTTGTTGCTTTCAGTTTTTCCATCATATTGAAAGCAAACAGCTTTCAGTCAGTTCCTCCTCGGGCACTTCACGTATTTTCTTTCTCATTGTCGGAAGCGTCAGACATGAAGCACAGCGCTTTGAGCTATAATAAACCTACCAGAAAAGAAATAGAGGCGACTGAACTGAAATACAACAAGCTCCAACATGAAATGTGCTGAATGGTTGACACAGATATTTGTTTTGATATTAATTCTCTCTCTGTATCTTCCCTGACAGGTATTATATTTCTAAAGGGTCGATAGTTGACCAGCTTGGAGGAGATTTGACCTCGACTCCTCTTCACTGGGCCATAAGGTGAGTTAATGAACGTAAAAGGGATTTGTTGCTCATATTTTGCTTTTCTATCCCAGGTTTTTATTAAATCCTGGTTTAGTCATTTATCTGTCAAAAGAAATATAAAAAAAGTTCAAACTAAAAAGTTTAGAAATCATTATCAGAAATGAGAAGGTATTTGTCATTTTGCATGATTATAATGTAAATTAAAGTCTTTCTGTCAATCTTTTTGTAATCACATGTACACATGTACTTTGACCCATGTGTGACCAGTGATGTGGAGAGAAAAACTAGATCCCAAATGTCCTTCAGTCCCAGCATATCGATTGCCACAGTCGGTGCATTCACTGCTGGGCTGCTTTGCTTTGGATTACATGTCACTTTTTTCCACTTATTTATCAAACACCACAGATCACATTTTGACAGAACTGGGGGAGAATATGTTCTTCGGTATTGTGTCCTCAAAAGGAACACGTAACTGCATCACAGCTGCCGAAGTGCTTCCTTCAGGGTGACACGTTGACTTGTTTCTTATCTCTGTTAGTTTAGTGCTTGCTCCATAAAATCTGTCTGTTTGTTTTGTCGATGATGAGGCAGGGCCACCTCCCCATGGTGATCCAGCTGATGAGATACGGAGCAGACCCCGCCGTCGCAGACGGTGAAGGTTACCGCGCTCTCCATCTCGCCATCCTCTTCCAGCACATGGCCATAGCAGCTTATCTAATGGCTAAGGGACAGGTCTGTATCCACGCACACTCAGTAACACCTTTATTTGTTTAAGCAGTCTTTGTGGAGGTCTTTTATCTCTTTGTGCAAGTTCATTTTTCTTTTCTTTTTTTTTTAAATCCTCTCATTTTCCTCCAGGAAGTCGATGGACCCGACTGTAACGGACAGACACCGCTGATGTTAGCGGCCCAGAAGATCATTGGGTAAGCATTCCTTATCCTTAATAGATATAATTAAAATCCTGCTGGTTTCAATATCTGAATAATTAATTATCATTGACTAGTGGCAGAGTGAAAAGGAGTCCTATCTGTGATCTGAAAGTATCCTGCAGATGTTGTCTGCCCACATGTTGACATGAAACCATGGTGTATTAATATATGGGGTGTATTATCAGAGAACACAGTCTTTTGCTCTTCCTTGCATTCATTAATATTGTGGGAAAAAAGTGCATAATGTTTGAAAAAAGCTGCCTGGAACACATCTTTCTTTAATGTTTTTTGTGTATTTATTAAAAACAAACTGCAAAAATATATAAATAAAATAGTTCTGAGTCTGTTAGTTTGACCTCCTAAAGAGGTTATAGAAAACTAAGCAGCACATGTTGTTCCTCTGTCCTAGGCCTGAACCCACAAATTTCCTAATCAAAAATAACGCTTCTGTGAGTGCGGTGGACAAAGTGAACAGGAACACTCCGCTGCACTGCGCCGTGCTGGCAGGAAACGTAGACGCAGCCCACATCCTGCTGGAGGCCGGGGCCAGTGTGGACGCAGAGAACATCAACGTAAGTATTCTAGTGAAGGCTTCAGTCTGCTGTCACACTGTGGATATGTGACCATCTGGCATCCACACTGATTTCATTTTGGCATTTTATTGCAAGTGCAAAATGTTGGAAGACATATGAGGATTCTTAGTCTTCTGCTTTTATTTTTAGTACTGGCATTATTACCTTAAAAAACATTATTTTACAGTTTTCTCAATTGATGTGAAAGACCCAAATAGATAAACTTGAAGCCCCTCTCCAGACAAATGTGTTATTATGATTAATAAATTAGGTATTGTTACTACACTTGGATGTTTGAGCTGCAATGTGCAGAATGATGTTTGTGCAGAGTTTGACACCAAAGGGCTGTTTTCACATCCATCTGCTGAAGTCTCCTAAATCTCGCGTTTAACACATACCACAACTAGTTTGGAGCCAATCTTTGGTCAGAATGTAACCTAAATGAGAGTGATGTGGAAACTTGAACTTGAAAATGGGCTCTGTTGTAAAACAGAGAGACATCTTGTGTGCAGCAGTAAAGCTACTTCCAGTGTGCACAGCCCATTTAAAAGCAGCACAATTATAAACACTTACATTTTGAATTGAGTCAGTAACGATGCTCGTCTTCATGCTGTTTTTTTTTTGGATGCTTCTTCTTCAGGGTCACACGCCCATCGACTTGGCCCACCAGGTGCACAGCCCGCTGCTCATCCACATGCTCACCCACGTCAAACAGGAGAGGATTCGCTCCAACTCGCGCTGCCTGCGGATCGTCAACAGATACAGGGTATTCACAAAACTAAAGACCACACACCATGTCCTCTCAAGTTACACACATAAACCTAACCTGTTTGTGTTTTCCAGGTCTTTCTGCAGTTCTTGCTCTGCACTGCCATGTTTGGAAGCGTGGGCGCCATAGTGGATCTGGACTCAGAGTCCTGGTTGCTCAAAGGGATCCTGCTGGCCTGTGTGATCGTTGTGTTCAATCTGGCCTCAAGGTGAGGAAACTTGTGCACGGAGCTGTTCCTCTAGAGTTACATTTCAAAGGAGATGTTGCACATGTTCTTTGTCATCTAATAAGAAATGTTTGTGTCTCTCAACAGGAACTTCCCAAACCCAGCCTTCCAGACTCTCCTGCCAGCTACATCTCTCATGGCTTCAGTGTTCTGGATGCTCGTCACCTGGTTCCTCTGGTTCCTGCCAGATATCCTTTTCCTCGAAGGACCAACAAACCTAAAACGGTTACAAAACAGAAAATGTGTGATATTTCTTGCATATCAGCGTTTGTTTCATTGTAGAGTGGGCATTTCTCTTACCCTGAGAGGATTTAGGGTCAGACAGACATTTAAAGGAGCTACATTGGATTTTTATTCATTTCTTCTAAAGAAACCTTACCAACACTGATTGTGATTTACAGCTATTAAACTAAAAAACTGTTTTTCCTCAAGTTAAGAGTAATGTTTGATATATTATCCTGTTGACCAGACTGATGAATGAAGCGTTCCTTAACCTTTGACCCCCCACATGGACCCAGCGCCACAGTTCAGGTCTTGTTCACTCTGAACGCCACCGCTCTGCTCTACTATTACCTCCGCTCCTACAGGACCGACCCCGGCTTCGTCAGGGCATCCGAAGAAGAGAAGAAAATGGTGGGAGGGCCATTAAAAGTTGGACACTGAAAAATATAATCTAACATGTTAATGTTTTGAGACGGATAAAGTGAGTTTTGTTTTGTTTGTGTTGTCAGAATGTGTTGATGTTGGCTGAAGCCGGCTGTCTGGACCCCAGAATATTCTGCACTTCCTGCATGGTGAGTTTCTGAACACAAAACCTTCATTTTATACAACACTGTTCCAGTAACACCAACAGTGACGACCTATTCTGTGTTAAATTGTCTTGTTTGCAGATAAAGAAACCAATGAGAACGAACCACTGCTTCTACTGTGACGCCTGTGTAGCGAAGCAGGATCACCACTCCGTCTGGACCAACGGCTGCATCGGTACGACAGATTGTAGAAGAAAAAAAAAAATATGTTTGATACCACATATATGAACAATACTCAAAATTATTTTTTTTTAGTACAGAAAGGTTTCATCAAAATACACAGAATGGTGAAACTAGGCCAGGGAGACGTACTGAATGTGTCAGATTATCTTTATTTAAATTAAGTAGCTTTTGAGAAAATAGGGGAAAATGCCCTGTTTCTCAATCTTAAAAATCTGTAATAAATATAATAATTTGCTCTAATTGTAGATTTAATCATTATCTGTGCACATGTTTTTTTTTTTTTTAAATACTGCTAATTTAAGTTAACTTAGACTTTAAACTCTTTGGAGAATGTGACAAGAAATCTAGTTTTATATTCTTTTGAGGCGAGTACTTTTCTTTTAAATATATACACGTGTTTAGAAAATATGGACAAAAGACACAATAACATGTCATGCATAAACTGTGTTGATGTTGGAGATTATTAGTGAGTATGAATTGAAAATTACAACAAATTGATGCTATAACAAAGCTGAAAATGTCTTAATGCATATTTTATAACTACAATAACTCACTAACCAAACGGTCACTGCAATTATTACACATGTTAAATGTGCATTCTGTCTTACTAATATGAAGTTATTATAGGTTGCCTTTTGTAAAATATGTTACAGTCATCTCCCTCATAAGTGTGCACACGTTTGGGTCTCTTGTCTAAGTGGAAAACAGTCTCTCTAACACGTTGATGTCTTCCAGGTGCGAGGAACCATCACTACTTCATCCTCTTCCTGCTCTCCCTCATGCTGATGGGAGCCTGGATGTTCTACGGTTGCCTCACATGTGAGTGACTTGACGTTCAGTGTAGCAACATTATCTGACACAGTTTTATATATATATATATATATTATATATTTTCTATATTCTTCTGTCAGACTGGTCGACTCACTGCGTGCTGCACTACGAGGAGCAGGGCGTGTGGGGCGTGGTCTCTGTCCTGGTCAGCTGCTCTCCCTGGCTGCTCAGCGTCTTCCTGCTGGCCTTCTATCACACCTGCTGGTCCGGCTTGATCCTGATGCTGCAGCTCTACCAGGTGACGGACTGCCTGTAGTCTGCTTATGAGCTTTATACAGCTCTCAAACATCCTATGATAAGATAATCCTTTATTAGTCCCGCAGCGGGGAAATTTGCAGGAAAAACTAGAAGAGATAGAACGATCTGCCTTATTATATGAATTAGATACAACAACAAAATATTTATTTTATGTAATCTAATAAATGCCTTTAATAATTTTCACAAATGTCAAAGGATATAATACCTTTTATATTATTTAATTAACTATGAAACATCCATATATATGAGTACTTTAAGGATATTTATATGGGTGTCTGCTCTTGTTTTCCACTTTTTTGCAGTCAGCATTAGACATTGTTTCTTATTCCCGTAAGGACAACTGTCTTTTCATCTCCTTTAAGCATCAAAACCTGGAAATACACCAACTTAGAAATGGCTTTGAAGTGACAAAAGAGGCCAAACCCGTTGGGCCAGAGTGCCTTAAACGCCATTGTGTGTTTACGATCGACTGACCTGCTGTGTTTACACACACACACACACAATGAGCGTCCTCTCCGCCCATGTGGTGACTGATGTTTGTCCTTTGTGCCGGAGCAGATTGCCTTCCTGGGACTGACCACAGCAGAGCGGACCAACCTGACGCTGCACCAGAGGAAACTCCGACAACCCGTCTCCCTCAGGCAGAATCCATACAAGTCAGTCGATATTAGTGATGTCATCGAGAGCGCTACTTTTGAATATTCCCTATTTCTATTGTGTTTTTTACACATTTCAGTGCAGCTCTATAAAGCCATGTGCTTCATTTCAGTTGGTGATCAAATTCAGATCAGTATTTGAAGTCAGAGGATTAATGTCTTTATTTAATGGCTGTATTGTAACTATAAGCTTTATGGTTTTCGGTAAAGGTCTTAAGCAGTATTTAACGTCTACTTGTACTTAAGTCCTGATTTATTATTGATACCACTGAGCCAAACGGGATATTAAGTCTCTATGGAAATAGAATCAGGACTTAAATCAAATTGAACATGTGTAAGTTTAAGTTTGCTAAGCGTCGAATGTGCAACCAGATGTGGAAACGCTTGCTGAAAAGTGTGGCCCCATTTTCCATATCACTACTTTTTTCTCAGTACAGGACAACATGACATGACAAAAAATAAGACTGCTATTTCAGATTGAATCAGGACTTCAGTAACATAAAACATCTGCTACTTTTCAGATGTTTTTTCAAATTTCATTCTGCATTAAATGATCCATTATCCACCAAAATTGAAGTGCCCTTAACTGATGCCCCACTTATATTTCCTTTGTAGCTCTAAGATTACATTAATTGTTTTTTCCCCATAAATCCTCGTCTGTAACTTTGTAAAAGCTTAGGAAAAGTTTGCTGAGAATGTAACTGATGAAGCTCTGCATAGGAGAGAAAGTCTCTCGAGCATCGATGCTTTTGCACAAAACATTAATTCCAACTCAAAAAACATTTAAAAAAATGGCACCTGGTCAACCATATCTACCATCTCTACGGCATATTATGTGAAGAACTTGAAGAGCTTTTGTGCGTAGCCTCTGACTGATCCTCTCCTGTCTCGTCTCTCTGCAGTTTGGGCGTTGTGAGGAACCTCGTGTCCTTTTTCCATCTGCGCTGTTGTGGCCTCTTCAAACCGGCCGTCATCGACTGGACGCAGCAGTTTCCGCCCGGCCGCGACCAGCACGTGTTCGGTCACACCGACATGGTCTGACCTCAGCGCCACCCCCTCGCTCAGGGTCAACGGTCACACTCTCACAGTGGTTCTGGACCAAAAGCACAAAGTGTATTTATTTATTTTTTTAACAGTTTGGCTCCTTGTGAAGAGAGACCACGATACTAGAAGTTTGGCAAAAACACAAAGCGTTGTGTAGATATATATCGTTTGATTCCGTCGCTCTTTGTACAGAATGCTGCTGCCTTATACCTGACCAATGTAAGTGGAATGATATCACAAATATTTTACTTTGGGGGCGAGGTTAAAAACCTCTAAAGGCCTAAATTGTAATTGAAGTTTTCAGATGTTTTTTTATGAACACATCAAGCCTATTTTTTATCATCTGTTCTGGGGGGAAAAAAGGAACTTTGTACATGTAAACAGTTGGTTTTATGACTTTTGTAAGAATTGCATGTGTTTAATAATGAATGACCACTATAGTACTTCAATAAACAATGTTGTGCCTGTCCTTTTAACTGGATCTTTCTGGACTCATGGGACTCTACATACAGGAGGGGGGAACGGAAACTCTGTAAATCACTATCATCATTGTGGTGAGGCTCATAAATCACTAGATTGTGATTTTTTTGAGCCTCGGTTTGAAGTCTTGAAGCAAACATGTTGTTTTTGACACATAATGTGTCGCTATTCAGGAGCCTGACCATCACATTTTAGTTTTCAAAGCTCTGTTAACCAATAATTTTATATATACGATGAGACAAATCAGTAAAGTAAAAGAGTAAAATTATTGTAGTCTGTTAAGTTAGCCATTGTGATCAAAGTTCTGAAGGATTTCATTTAAAAACAAAATAAATCTGTAGAAGACTAACAGTCATTACAATTTTGTCAACATATTGATTAGTTACATTAATTAACAGATCTGTAAAACTGGATTTCTCTAGAAAGAATCAAGCAAAAGCAACACTTTATATCCTGTGTTCACCAGAGATCTCGTGTTCAAAGGTTTCTTGGAAATATGTCATTCAAAAGCTTTAAAAAAATGACTTATCGACTTAAGAAATCTTAGTCTACTGAGACCAAAACATCAACCCAATCGTCTAAGAGGGTGCGGCCTTAAAAGGCACGATAATAGTTTACTGAATGAAGTCATCTTTCCGAGTGACCGTGTTCACATTTATTCTAATTTAATGTTGTGAGATAACAGCTTTAATTTTAGTTTGCCAAAACACGTCTCATCCCGCCGCTCTGCTCGGCTGCTCACACATAATTGTTTGGGAGAAATGAAATTGTTCCGTTTAATCACTTGTTACCTTGATAACTCTAATTAATTGTTGCACATAATTATTTATGAATGCAAATAAGATTCTATTAATAATTTAACTTGAACAAGATGAGGCACAGCTAATTGTCTTCTCACTGCAGGAGGTAATAAATTAATGCATAGACTTATAAGAGGGGTTGGGCAACTTGTTAACATCAAAACGATAATTAGTCATACAAACAAAATGATTTAAAAGCTTTTCTGCATGTAAGTGTTTCCTCTTTCCCCTTTATTTATGAAAACAATGTTATTTTTCACGAATAAACTCCATTCAAAGTACATTTTAAGGTTACAAAATAGTTTTATTTCGAACTCACAATGAACCATAATTTTTTATCCTTTGTTTTAACACCGCTTTCATTTTATCTGCTCAGGATTTGATGACCAATATGGCGTCTTTTATGTTTTACATACATTATCAAGTGTAAAGGTAAAAGGTGAAAAGCTGCCGTGTGATTGTGAGTTTAAAACCAGAAGAGTTTCCTGTCGTTACTCCAACATGGCAGCGTTCCCCAGCCCAAACCCTTTAGGCCCGAAGTTTTTGGCGTAACAAACTGCAAAGAAAAACCAAAAAAAACAATACTGAAGTAAAAATAAACAGCGATTACTGATTTGATTTTCAAATCTGATCTGTGTGTGTGTGTGTTCTATACTTTGTGCTGTACTGTTGTATTTCCATGTTAATGACCAAAAGTTGCTTTCAAATTACCTCCAATGCAGGACCCTGAAAAGTACTGGAGCTTATGTACAATGTGTGTGTGTGTGTGTGTGTGTGTGTGTGTGTGTGTGTGTGTGTGTGTGTGTGTGTGTGTGTGTGTGTGTGTGTGTGTGTGTGTGTACCTTTACAGTACAGTTCTCCATCCTTGTCCGTCACTGTGGCCGAGTCCAGGCTTTTACCACACAGGAGGCAGCGGAAACAGGTTTTATGCCAGGGCTACACACACACACACACACACACACACACACACACACACACACACACACCACACACACACACACACACACACACACACGCAAGTATTGATAACAATAATGACATTAATAATAACATTAATAAAGAAAAATAAAGCTA
Organism: Anoplopoma fimbria; assembly: GCF_027596085.1. Lineage (NCBI taxonomy): Eukaryota > Metazoa > Chordata > Actinopteri > Perciformes > Anoplopomatidae > Anoplopoma > Anoplopoma fimbria. The sequence continues at coordinate 6,890,951 of NC_072450.1, read as the reverse complement.
AATCTAGCATTCAAACAGAACGAGTGCCTGGAAAAAAACATGAGCAATCACAAACTAATAACAGTGTATGAGAGTGACGCTACAGTTTGAGCCCAGCTGTGTTATGATGCAGAGAGAAGCTGGAATAATAACTTCTACATTTTCTACTGGCTAATTTGGACAATAAGTCTTTTAAAGGACTCGGTTAGAGGAGCAAAACAATGGAACTGTCTACCAACTGAATTGAAAATGCAACACAATCCATATGTTTTAATAGAGCTAATAAATCATGGCTTATTCCCCTGTAGACACAGCTGTACTTTGTGGATTTATGGGGATGTATTTGTGTAATTTATGCGTACGTATGTGTTTGTGAATGTATCTGTGAATGTTTATTCTTTGATTTTTTCTATGTGAACTATAAAATTTTTAGTGTCCTTTGGACGGCTGTTGTAAATCAGTGTTTCGCTGCAAACACTAAAGACAGTACATCTGGTCCTTGAGCATTAATATATGTTATAATTCTAAATCCACTGTGATGTCCATATCAAATTAAATAAATAAGGACGTCTGCTCGGTCGAAGATGAACTGTGATCCACAAATCTGGAGATCACAGTTTGGGCTTCGATTGAATTAAATGGGGGACGGAGTGAGATGTCATGTGACCATATCTTAACAGGAAAGGTCACATGTCGTTAAAGTCACAAGGATTTATGTTCTTGGGCCCTTGAATGTCTACTTTTTATTTTATGGTAATCCAGCATTAATTGTAGCGATTTCTTAAACTATCACACAGGTTGTTGTTTTTTTTTAGGTATTTTCATGTTTATCTATGAACAGAATTGTTGTGTTATTGTTACCATATGAATATAGCACTAGATTGCATAATTAATCCCTGTGCTCCTCGACCAGAATTCGCCTCCCTGGCTGCCAGACTTTGCAGCTGCCTGTAATCGGCACTCTCACAGCTCCTCTCAATCAGCTCGTCATCCTGTGGGAGAATATGAGTCCTTCCTCTCATTCAGTCTCTGTTTGACTAGAGAGACTTTGCCACAGAGGGCCTGAAAGAGTTTAGTGTGTTGCTGTATTTTTGGGAAAGCTTTGAAGAGATTGTTTCTGCACTTGGGACTTCATTCTCTGCCACCGTTACACCACTTGTTTGGGCTCTAAGAGAACCTTGGTGGTTTTGTTAAAGACAGAAATAAACTGAAACTGATTATTTGGAGATAAGAGGTCTGAATTTAGATTGCCTTCAGTCTGCCGAGGCAATGGGAAAACAGCAACTTAACATTAAACGGTGGTGTGTTTAAAAATGCATAAAAAACAAAAAAAATACAATGAAGAAAATTCCATTTAAAAAGAATCCAGCACAGTGTTCCTTACCTTCCCTGCTCCCATCACCTTCTCAGCTGCGTAGACGGCTTTGGAGCAGCGAGGGCAGCGGTCTGAACATCCAAACTTCGGGGAAGATTTATTGTCAGTAGAGTGTGAGGGAGCTGGTCTTGGTTTAGAGCTAGAAAACCAAAAAATAAGTGTGGTGACGTCAATAAATCAATCAAGAATTATTTATAAAGCACCTTTCATACAAATAAATCAATCAAATGCAAATCAAGTGCTTCATTAATCACGACAAACACAAGATGAAAATGGAGAAAAAAATGAAGAGACTAATGCACACCAAATGAAGATGAACAAGAATAAACACTAAATAAATTGATCATGGTAAAATAGTAAAACATTAAAGTAAAGTTATAAAACTGTATAATTCATATTTAAAAACAATCAAAATTAAAGAAACCATACCATTTTTAAAACTACATTATAGCCAAATGGAATAAATGTCATTAAAAAATGAATTATTTTTTATCTAATCTCAGATCCTCTGGAAGTCTGTTCAAACAGCCTCAAGCATAATGGCTAAAAGAAACAGCAAGTAATGTTTGTACCAGCCGGCATGCTTTTATGTATTCATTATCTTTGAATAGTCATCATTTTTGTTCCCCCCATAATTTCACTTGTGTCAGTGTGGAAGTCTCTCTGAAAGGGCAGTAACACATCATGGGACACGTAAGCATATATTTACACCCTGCTGTTCTTTTTTCTTTTTATCGTAAAACTTCTGTGTAACAAAAAAAAATTAAAATAAAGACGTGTTTCTTGCAGCTGTGTTAACAAAGGAACATTCATCATACTGGAGGAAGGAGGAATTAAGTAGTTTGAGTGCCAATAATTAAGGGTTCAGTTCACCTAAATCACCTAAAATGGAGGGGGTTGTATCTTAAGTCCTCTGCATATAAAACTACCTATACATCTCGTTACCACTTTAGGGGAAACAGAGCAGACTTGTGTCTCTAACAGCAGCGTGAGCACCTACTCATGACGCTGCAGGCCCGCATGTCGAGGAGGATCAGAGCTCAGAGCTCCAGCTCCTTGCCCGTAACCGTAGCCTTTTGGCCCATATTTCTTGCCGTAGCAGGACTTGCAGTAAATCTCAGACTCGTGCGCCGCCATCGTGGTGCTGTCCAGCCCTTTCCTGCAGCTCACTGTGTGAAAGAAACACAGATATCTTACACATTTCAAGCAGCTGTTGTCTGAGAGAAATGGATTCAGTTTGTGCAGACTGGGGAGGGTCATGGTGGAGTAATGGAGGTTAAATAAAGCCCCCAGATAGCTGGTTTTTATCAGTCAACAGTGGCATTACACATAGTCAGATGACTTGTGTTTAGAGAGGAGAGTGTGAGGTGAATGTTGGAGAAAAGATGAACACTTAGGATGATGGTTTAGCTCATCGCGGAGGCCTTTCAGAGCTCCCGGTGGAACAATCGAGCATTCACACCAGCTGGAGAGTGTTCGTGTTTGTGAAAAAGTACACCTATAAGAAGCGTCCCCGAATTAGAAACTCCACTGGGGTAGTCAAAGCCAGAGAGCGGCCACAATCGAGCATTCACACCAGCTGGAGCATTCACACCAGCTGGAGAGTGTTCGTGTTTGTGCAAAAGTAGCGTCCCGAATTAGACAAACTGAAAGAGAAGAAAGGGAAACTCCACTACTCAACCAGAACACGTTGTTCCATGAATAAAAAGGGCTTTTTAAACAGAAAATATGAGAGATTGCTGAGAGAATGTGGTCAGTGCTGGTTGAACTGTAGACATTAAAGAGCAGCAGGGGAAGGAGGAATAGTAGAGAAAATGCATAGAGAGGAAAGAAAGTGAAAGAATGAAAAAAACACAGGGGTTAAAAGCAGTAAACAAGGAATGAATAGAGGGAATAAGAAGCAAGAAAGAAGGTAAAGAATGAAGGAAGAAGGCAGCAAAGAACAAAAGAAAGTAGGGAGGTAATGAAGAAAAAGAAGAAGGAAGGAGGCCATTGAAGAAAAAAGAAAAAAAGTAGAAAGATTAAATTGAGTAAGAAAGAAAAAAAGAAGAGAAAAAAAGTAAATATTATGCAAGAAAAAAAGGGAAGAAATAATCTAACTAAACAAAGAAAATGAAACGAGTACTGATAGATGCCTCTGTGCTGTTGTGCGTCTCTTCTGTCACCCAAAGGTGTCAACAAGGCAGCTGATAAGAGCCGATGAGCCTCACAGACACATGGAGGGATAAAGTTAAAGTGCTCTATTTTCTACTAATCCACCATGACACTCCCAGTGCTGCACCAGTAAACAGAAGGAGGAACCAGTGTGCTCACTGCAGATGAAACAGGTCTTGTGGAAGCTCCTCCCATTACACTGGATCTCCTCCGCATGGTACACCGTCTTCTCACAGGCCGAACACTTGGTGCCTCCTCCCCAGTTTGGCATCTGACAGAAACAAAAGAATAAACTCCAACAAATTATCTTTTTTTATCAGTTTATTCATTACTGACAACAAACACACTCCTAATATTATTTTAGAGTCTATTAAAGGGCTGTAACGTTACATTTAATTAACGATTTCTCTGCAGATTATTTTCTTAGTTACTTCATTAATTATATGATATAGGGAAATATGCCGTCATAATTCCCCAGAAGTCAATGTTTTTGTCTGACCAACCGGCCAAATTCAAGAAAATTCAGATTAATATGATATAATACAGTAACAGAAAATGAGCTAACATTCACATTTGAGGAGCTGCATAGAAATGATTTAAAGATTATTATTTATTTTTTTATTATTGCCAATCAATTAATGGACTACATTTTTTCAGCTCTAGTCAAATGTCTATCTTAAAATAGTCTTAATACTCACTGTAATGAGTTGCAGTGAGGATTAGCCAGAAACTCCCTCCTTGTAAAGGTTACATACATTTAACACACCATTACAATTCCTGCACACAAAATATTCAAGACCCTTCAATGTACATTTGATCTGGGATTAAACTCCATATTTACTTTTAGGATTGACAGGCGCACAAGAGAGCTTCAGTTCAGTTTAACCTCATTGATTCGCTGGTTCATGGACATATCAGATGTGATACTAGACTGAATAATATAACTGCAGGTATCATAATAGTAAGAATTAAACTTCAATCTAAATATAATTTTCTTCAAATTGAAAGAATATTCTTACAAAATAAAAGGGTCAATAAATTAACCTTATTAAACTTAAACATTCCTTTCTTAACATGTGGTGTGGTGGTTAAAACCTTGTCTCTATACCTGAACACTTCTCAACTCTTACACACTGTTTCTCATATTTCCTTATCAGTTCTGATCGTTCTCATCTCATCAGATTTGACTCTTAACGTCAGAGTGGAGATGTGGACATTCCAGTTCCTGCTCATATCAGAGGCTGCCCATCCCCTCACAGGTCTGGTATGTGGTATTCTAGGAGCCGAGGCTTTAACTGAGACATCAGACAGACAAAAGCCACCAACACTACTGGAAATGTCTGTTTTTTCCTCGAGACAAATGAGAAAATCTCACATGGAAATGACTCCTGACATTGAGGTTCAAGTCAAAAAAGGACAAAAAAAGTCTGATAAACTAATATAATTCAACCTATAAAACTAAAATACGTTATAATAAATCAAGCACATTACCCCTGTGTTATAATAAACCTCTCAACTACAAACAGGAAGCTTTCCTACAACAGAAAAGAGTCCTTACCTTGAATCAAAGCCTGTGTGTTCTGGTCCTGCCGTGGCAGTGAACTCTCCCCGGGCGGCTTAAATACGGTCCATCTCGCCATCACCACAATGAAAATATGCTCCTAAAAATAACTTGTGACAGAGCCGAGCCCTCTGACCCTCCATCAGACATTTGTTCTGGACTCACAGGCGGACACAGGAAACTCTAAACAAAACTGTGAGCCGTCCACATGGTATGTTAGAGGATTATGGACATAAACGATGGGAGGCTCAAAGCATGCAGCTGACAACTGCACATCTGAATGTGAACACATTTGTGAGCTGCAGTGACCCTGTGATGCTCATTAGGCAAATGTTAAAGTTTGGCCTGCAAATGGACCCAAGAGAAGAGGCCGTGTTGTTACCCAAACACTGGGTCGGGACCCACAGGTGAGTCACAGGAGATTTTATTAGGGACCCCGAATAGCTTTTTACATCTGCAGTACACCTTTAAGCCACACGAGGGGGCCTGAATGTTCGTATCGATCTGATCATAGACTTAGTATAAGAAGTGGACATAGTAATTGGCCGTCGCCATGTTTTTTTTTTCTCGCAACCAATCAACAATAGGTAGCATGATTAGAATGTGGAGGAGAGACTGTGTATAGATTTCTGGTAGTGGCAGCAACCTGTCAATCACAGTGAGCCCGCCCTAAAGCGTGCTCTGCTATGTGGTCTATGTGACTCAAAACTGGACCATTATTTGCTAAATGAACATCATGCTGTATCGAAGAAGACTTGAAACTAGAGATTGAGACCATAAACCATAAATGTTTACAATGTTTACTGAGGTAATAAATAAAGTGAGAAGTATGATCATTTCCTCACTGACTGGAGGAGTCGCCCCCTGCTGGTCAGAAGAGAGAATGGAAATTTAAGGAGAAGTCTGCATTGGCTTTTCTCGGCAGAATTTGAAGGTTGACGCCTGTTTTTTTCTCTCACAGTCTGTCTGAATGCCTGTCCTCAATATGGAACCTTTAAACTGCTTTAGAAAATTGCTTTGCAAGTGTTAATGAGGAAGGAAATGCAGCCAACACATTTGTTAAAGCTCAAAGACACACAATGTGTTTCAGTGAGTAACGCAAACCTTTTTTTTTGGGCCACTTCAGAGACAAATTGTGAACACAACATTGATTTTTATCATCTTTTAAATATATACGGTGAACTAGTTAGTAAACAGTTGCTTATTGTATTAGGATCATGGCTATGGGCTGAAACTATTACTTAATTAGTTTATCAACTGTTGGTTCGTCAAAAAAAGCAATTTAAAGACGTCACCTTGAGCAACTGGAATTTGGGATGAGCATGTTTAGCTATCTTCTTATTTTTATACAATGAACGATTGGTATTAAAAGTAATAAACAGAATAATTTATTAGGATTTTTTTGTTGGCATCAGCCCCTTTGTCTGTTCTAAATCCAATCAAATAGTTGTGGAGATGTAAAAATGAAAAGACATCACACCATGTTCATAGAAAAAATGTATTAAAATTCAATTAGCATTTTACATTTACCAGGACAACAGAAAACACAGGTGATTTCCTTATAAATTAAACTCTTCTGATTAGTCTTAGAAGCACACACATTCACATATTCTTAACAAATCCATTTGTTAACAGGTGTAACAGTTAAGTTAATGTACATTTGTGCAAAAGTCTTCTCATTAGGTTTAACTTAGAGACAAAATAATCAATCAACAATGTTCCCAATCAACCCTGTCTTTCAGTCAACAAAGCTCATGTTACTTAGGTGTCTGGCTCTTTATAGCACTGATTTTCTACTACTCTTGGTAATTTGAATAAAGGAAAATTGGTGTTCACATCACCCACATTAGCAGAAATAATTAAAACAAAAACAAAAATAGAATCAACTAGGAAATGAAATTTTCTCCATTAAGATATGCAAATGTATTCCTGGGAAAACTGTTTCTACCAGCATCACTATCACCATGACAACAGTGTCCATGAGCACCTGGAGAACTTAGTTTAAAATCTGTCCTCTGGGCCACAGCCGAAGTCTGCATGGCAGCTACTGTTAGAGCCGGCTGTGACCAGAATGAAGGCGGTGAAATGTTCAGAGGTAACGAATACTGAAAAATGTTCAAACCAACAGAAAGAAATTATAATAAAAAAAAAGGAGACAGTCACCCACCCACCCACAACACACATTATGTACACAGTCATCAGAGGGTTTCCCCTCACGAGTCCTCAGTGGCGACGTCCAGCTTCCTCTGAGGGATGTAAACAGTTTTGGCGGCCAGGTGTCCACCGTTGGTTACCATGGCAGCCAGCGGGGAGACGGGGACCGGCGTGTGGAAGAAGCTTTGCTGGGGGAGCCCGGTCCCTTTAGGGGTGGTCATCAGAGGCTGGACGACAGACAATGTTCAGTTAGTCTTTAATCGTAAAGGACGAGTTTAACCGTCTCAAAAGCAAATAGCAAATGTTCTTGTTACTCTGGAGAGTCAACAGACAAACACGCTGACTAGCCCTATTTCTTTACTGATGTTTGTGTGAACTGATCCTTTAAAAACACAACGGTGTTATGGTAGTTCACAGGCTAAATGTGAAAAACTCCAGACGTCTTATAGTGTACAAATGACCAAAATATATCGACCAAACAGTTACTTTAGCAAGTGTTTCTGTGGAGTAAATATTGAGACTTCCTCTCTCCTTTAACTATTTCATTCAACTTGACAATTTGTTGTCTAACATAAAGTTTGGGTACTTGGAAGGGACAGATTTTTTTTTGAAAGAATACTGAATAAAAATGCAGCAGAGACTGATATTTAAGTCCCAAGAAGTATTACTATGACTCAAATCGCATTACTTTTTTTCTCTCCTCCAGAGCCACAGAAGACATTATACAACTGTGTTTACAGGTTGAAGGTAGAGATGCACCGATCAATCAGCCACCGGTTGGAACCGGCCTGTGATCAGCTTTGTTGTGTCAGTTATTTAATATCAATTTTATAATGAAAATACACGATTCAATTTATATTTTAAATGACAGAAAAGTTACTGTGTTTAGTATTTCATACCATATGTATTTTCTTTTTGTATTCGATATTGTATTGTGATTTTAAAAAAAATATTATATAGGTGGAGGCTTCAAATAAGCCCAGTGGGCTTTCTGCCTCTTCCTGCACTGTAATATCATTTATCAATGTTATGTTTTTTACATATTTTTCAATTGTGCAAATAAACTAAACTAAACTAAACTGTAGTATTTGTGTATGCTGTCAATTATACTAGAAAATGGAAGTCAAACTTTTAAAATATCCGAATCAGCCATGAAAATTGCAATCTGTAAATCTCTAGTTGTAAAGCGGTGAAGTTACTGTGTTTTTCTTTACCTGCTGTACGCTGAACAGCGCCATTGGTTGCCCTGAAACAGACTGCTGGACCGGCACAGGGGACACGGGTTTGATGAAGACCATGCCTCTCTGCTGCAGAGCGAGTGGGCTGGTCAGGGTGTTGGCACAATCAGGAGTCTGGGGGGCGGTGAAAGCGTTTCCTGGGCTGGGGCCGGAGATCAGGCCCAGGTTCTGCAGGGTGAAGTTGAGGATGGCGGGACTCGGGCTGTGGAGCCGGTGGGCCTGCTGGATGGCGTGTGGCGAGGCGGCGGTAGCGGGTTTGTGAAGACGAAGGCTGATGGGTGTGATCTCCTGAGCGAGGGCCGGTCTGGAGCCTGTTGATGACAAAAAACAGTAAAAAAAAAAAAAAAAATGCATTATTTTAAGGAAATATTGATTTTAAGGTAAGGCGTCCTGATGAATACATGTTTTGCAATTTAATACCCGCTTAGAAAACAGATGCTCACAAGGTGCTGGTACTTCCTGAATCCCCAATAATACATAGTAGACTTATATAGTAAATTACATTTATGTTATAGAAAGATTACATTTTTCTCTTTTGTGGTGATGTATGTTTTGTTATTTAAACTATTGTCCTTAAATAAAGAATTTCAAAAGAAAAACTGAGACTAATTTAACAAACCAAAAGCAAAACTCTACAAGTAGAATCATCGTCCAAAAAACATTAGGCCATTCATACATAACTAATCTATGAATGGCCTATGAATGATTTGATTAAAATGAATTAGATTAAACTGTTTTTGAAGTTCTTTATCATGAAATATTAAAGCCAAACAATCTTCGGTTCCAAGTGATCCTTCTTTTTTTTGCTCACTTTTATATCATTGTACGTTTTGGCCGTCAGACAGATTAATTGACTGCTCAACTAAAAGAACAGTTAAACAGAAAATGAGACCTGAATATTAGAGATGACAAATCAACATTTTATGACGTCTTTACCTGCTGTTGGTGTTTGGTAGATGTTGTAAGTGGGAGTTGAGACCTGGTTGCTTTCCCTCTGTGCATCTTGAATAGCTGAATTGTAGCTGATGAGGGACTGCTGGGAGATTGGGATCAGGTATCCGGCCGGTATCAAAGTCTGGACAGGCAGAAAAATAAACGTCACACATTGAAACACAACAAAAGGTGCCAGAAGCCGTTCTGCGTTGCGTCCGTGTGTTTACCTCGGTGTGGAGATGTCCCGGCGTGAGCGGAACGACTCTGACGGGTGTTAACCCGGCCTCGCTGTCCGACTGCGCCATCTTGTCCTCTCTGTCCAGGAAGGTCTCTAAGGTCTGCTCTAGTGTCTGGTTGGCTACAGCGCCGCCGGGGGTGTTGACAAACTCCGGGTCCAGGTGGAGGGCTCGAGGCGAGGGCCGGCTGGAGAGCTGACCTCCGCGACGAGCCTTCAGACGGGCCTGCAGGATCTCACACAGTTTTGGAGACGTCTCCTAGAGCAGGACAAAAGAGAGAAGAGAGGAAATACTGTATGTCAGATTTAAATATCATCTGTTTTATTACAACATGCCTGTTGGCGTTTTTTCTTTTTTTTTGCAAAAGACCAGCCACCTTCAGCATTCCTTTAATCAATCAGAAGGTTATGTAAATTGAGTTTTTTTATTTACCTTACAGTTGGACTCGGTCCTCTTGGTCTTTGAGGGGCTGCTCTCTAAGGCTGAATCTGAACACAACCGTTTGAGCACCAACGGGCTGACGTCCGACGCCCTGAAGGCCGGCAGGTTCTTAGCCGCACACTGGCCCGTGGGGCTCTGCCCGGACTTGTCCTCAAAGGTCATGGAGCGCACGGCGAGGCTGGTCGGCTGCGGCCTGAACAGAGGGTTCGGCCTCGGGGAAGAAGATTGCAAATAGACGGCGTAGGGAACGCCGCCCTGCTGCTGCTGGAGCAGCACGGGGATCAGGGGCGAACACTGGGCGGGGATGTAGGCGACGGAGCCCGCCGGCAGGGCTGACAGCGGCGTGTCGGGGGTGAGGTGGACAGCGGCGTTGACTCTGGTCTCCGGGGTTGGGGTTAGTAACGGGGCCTGAGGAGGTTCATATGAAACATAGGAGGTCGACTGTTGTCTCACAGCAGCGGCGTCGGCCTCAGCAGCAGCTAGAGGCTTTGGAGCCTCAGCTCTGGTCCTGGAACAGAAGAATGACTGTCATTGAACAATCTAGAGATCTACAAAGACCTTAACATAAAACTTAGGGCTGGGAGCTGAACCTGCAGTTTGGTTCCCACAAGGGGAAAAAAGAGTCATGCAAGTATAGATGCCTGATCAACAAAGCCACATTCAATCACATGTTTAAACCACATCAGTGTCTGTCTGAAGGGGTTTTCTTTTTGTGTTAGCCACGGTGAACTTACAAAGCGTTTAAAAACTTGCTATCAAGCGTCTTATCAACTACATAATGGAGTTCAGGTTGAATAACAGCCTAAATGGATCCAAACTTACGGTGCCTTCTGGTCCAGCTCGATCTTACAAATAGCAGCAAGTTGGGCCATTTTGTTTAGAGATGAAGTGTTTGATGAATCGCCTGAAGACAGAAGTGGAGAAGACTGTGTCATCACACTATTCATAAACATACACCACTGGTCTCGAGAAAGTTCTTAACTCACCGAGGACACTTTTGAGTGGACTGCTGGGGGCAGAGTTGATCTTTCGACGGTCGTCCTGGATGCTCTTGGCCAGCTTTATGAGGGAGGCGTGCCGGGTGAAGCCGCGTTTGGTTCCCGGCGATGAAAATAGCTTTTTGGCACAGTTGTCTACAGACGCACGGGGCTCCAAAATACTTTTTTTTGTGATTGAAGATTCGGATGTGGAGCTCTCCAAGTCTGAAACAACGGTTTAATGTTTAGTCTGTGAAACTAGGAGACGACCACGATGGAGCAAAAATGTGAATAATAAGTGAATTGGGGAAAAGAGATCGGCGATACCTTTGATTTGTGGGAATTCTTTGGGGCTGACCCATTCAAAGGCCGGTTTCCTCCCCCTCATTTCTGTAACGTGGACTTTCTCGATGAGCTTCAGGCTGCGCAGCACATTAGCAATATCATACAGCCGGCGCACTTTGGCTGCAAAACACACGAAACAAAACATCAAGATTATCTCCTGCAGATACAGAGTCGCAGAACTTGACATTTGCATCTAAATAATGCAACAATAATACTGACTTTAATAATGTTACACTGGTAATAAAAGTACTTTGTATAGACCTTTTTAAAGGTTTAAACAGCTTTACTGTGCAAGGAAGTTTCATTGACACATTAGGAAGATACTGTATTCACAAACACGTTGAGGTCTTGAGACAAACTTTATAATATTTGTATCTCCACACATTCAAATTACGTGTAGATTCTGACACTAATACACTGCAGAGAAGTTTTGAACCCATTGGCAGTGAAAGAAATTGTCTAATGTAAACTGTTTTTCGAGGCAAGTTCTAAAACCAACACCAGCATCATTTCACTACGACCCTGCCAGATACTGAAAAAAAATGAACTCTGTATCTAGCGGGCTCTGTACTCACTCTTAAACTTGTTCTTGTCTTGATCTGCGCCCTGGTCCTCTCCGATCAGGATCTTGGCGGCCACGTCTAGACTGACCACCCGAGGATTCGACACCAGGAAGAGCATGACAAACTTCTGGCTCATCACCCTCAGAGATTTGTCCTTCCGACTGTTAACGGAGGCTGGACACGACAAACAGAAAGGAAAAAGAAATCAGATTAGTAAATATGTAACTATATACAAAACCAGTCTGAGGAATCAGGCCTAAAATATGACAACCAGCTTCTCACCTGCTTTGAACTCTACTCCTGGAAGCTCCACAAAGAAGAGCTCCTTCTGTCCCTGCTCCGCGCTCTCCAGCTCCACCACCTCCTCGTTCTCCTTCTCCTCCCCGTCGAGGTCAAACTCCTTGTCCAGGAGACGCTGCCGGATGTGCAGCATCTGCTGGCCGTACTTTTGCTCCTCGCCCACCTGCTTCAAAATGGCCAGAGTCTGAGCCAGTTTGGTCCTCCCGTGCCACGTGTAGCGGTTCTTGGCTGAGCGGCTCACCATGTGCAGGCTCTCCAGCACGTTCATGATGTCGTAGATGCGCCGGCGTTCTACGCCTGTGGAGACAGAAAAGAATTGCACAAAGCAAAAAGATTTTAAGTAGGTTATTACCAGAACTAGTATCACAAATAGTAAAAGAAACAGTACGACACTTTAATAATATGATATACCTGTTTTAACGTACTCTTATTTGTTTACTTTTTACCATAGTTTATTGTATATTTTCATATTTCAATTTTTTTAATTGTCTTTAGTATCGCACTGTGTTTGTTACTTACTGTATGCACCAGTTACCACCTAGCTAAATTCCTAGTATATGTAACATACTTGGCAATAAACAGCTTCTGATTCTACACGTTCAAAAAATGTGGAAAGCTACGTGATGTGAATTTGCCACAAACTCACATCTTTGCGTATATGAGAATAAACTACACTTTAACTACATGATCAATGTGAAAAATATTTGAAAACATTTAAATGACTTATATATCATGTAACGCCTACCAACGTATGATATTATAAAGTTGTATTATGATCATTACTGCAGTTATTACGGTATCATTATCATGATGATACATGTAAACACTGAAACCTTTTATTACTAATTTGCAAATTCACTACATACAGTTATTTGTAAATGTTTGGGCTCCGGTAACTTCTAATGGACATTATATTGATTCAACAATGAAAAAGAAATGCAATTTATGAATAATTAAAGCAACTAATAGCTGCTGCCCTAATATCTGGGATTGATTGTGATCTTTATACTTAATCCTCTACAACAAATATGTGATAGAGAAGACATACTGAGCTCAGTGGCCACGTCATCCAGGCAGATGTCGTTGTTGAGGGCAGGGTTTGGGTAATTTGGGTAACGGGCAAGAAATTTATGACAGAGCAAACCCAGACTCTTCTCTTTCCTGCTGATCAATTTCTCTGACTCTTCACCATTTTCAGTGTCCTACAGGAAGAGAACAGAGAACAACAGATAAGAAATGTATTCCTTTGAACACCTTGACTTAAGTAAGTGTAAATCGTGTGTTAATGATTTTTTTTCTGTACCTGTGAAGCATCAAGACCGTCCCGCTCGTCGTTGTCAATGCACAGCTCCTTCTCTCGGTTCCTGATGTCAGGACTAGCAGCACTGATGAGCATTTTGAGGTTGGAGGTCGGCGTCCAGGGGTCGACAGAGCCTACTTCCCTCCCTTTTTTAGGTGTAGTGAGGGGACCCATGGTCAGCTGGTTCTCCACTGAAACAGCACACAGACCGGATGACTTCTTTGGAGTATTTACTGGAACCTGGGGTGCAACAAAGCCACCATCCTAGTCAGAAAAGAAAAGAATAGAAAAGACAATGATTAATATATACAAGCCCATCCATTCCTACCTGGAAATCTGAGAAACAGTCGCTTGTTCTTACTGACCTTTGAATGGGATTTCTGGGTCAGGTTTTGAGAATCAAGCTCTGTACTGGACATTTTCCACCTTTACATAAGAATTTCATAAGGATTACATTATCTAAGGTTAGATTTTCATTAATACGGAAGGGATGGTATTAAATACAAGTACAATAAAAGTAACAGTATGGGTGAAAAAAGCAGCAATTACATTATTTATTCCAACTAACAAATTTGCCACAAAATGATATATATATATATATTTTTTTTACTCACTTAATTTGCTGTTGTAGTTTATCCACTGTCCTAATTATCATTACTCTATGTTTTTCAGCTAAACTACATTAATAAAAGTTGCTCATTATATTCTTTAAATATTTCCAGAAAGTATTTGTCATATACTTGCATTTAAAAAAAACAAAAAACTAAACTATGTATGTTTAATTAAATTAAAGTTTAAATCTAATCAAAACACCAGATTTATATTGGCGGTAACTGACGGGCATTCCATCGAATCGCCGGGCCCAACGGACGCAGTGGTCCCGCCCCTTTCTGCAGGAAGCAGCCAATGGGAGCGCCGCGCCAGGCTACGTCAGCGGAAGTGGAAAGACATCCCGCGCAGGTAAACAGATTTTTGAAATCCTTGGCGCGGAACGTCTTTACGTCTCCACAGCGGCGGCTCGCTTTAAAACTCCTAATAATCTGAATGGTTACTACAGTGAGAGAGTTACATTTATATGATTTAAAGATAATGTTTATGTCACGTACTTTAGCAGTTAACGGACTAGAGTTTACGTCAGCAAGGCGGTAACACAGCGAGCCCGAAACCAGAGCTTCCATTAAATTAAACACAACGTTTGTAGCTAAAACACTTACCCCAATACGTGAAACACGTTGTGTCCAATAGTAAAAATAGTATTCAAGTATTCCTGGTTTTTTCCCACTCCTCCGTTGCTAGTCAGGAGTGCCCTCTTGGTCAACTTTGCTACAGATGTGAGAGGTTTTGGTGACCATCGTGACCGCCTGCGTTTGTCCCGCCCCTTTGCGCATGCGCAGTCACGTCAACGCCGACCTACACTTCCTTCCTGTGGGAGAGGAGGCGGGGCCAGAACACATGTCCCACATCTCCAGATATGATCTATATATATATATATATACATATATATATATATATATGTACAGTACCAGTCAAAGGTTTGGACACACCTTCTCATTCAATGATTTTTCTTTATTTTTATTTTTATTTTATATATTTTTTTATTTTATATATATACAGTACCAGTCAAAAGTTTGGACACACCTTCTCATTCAATGGTTTTTTTTTTTATTTTTATTTTATATATTTATTTATTTTATATATATACAGTACCAGTCAAAAGTTTGGACACACCTTCTCATTCAATGGTTTTTCTTTATTTTTTTTTATTTTTTTTTCTACATTGTAGATTAATATTGAAGACATCCAAACATTTTTCTTTATTTTTATTTTATATATTATTTTATTTTATATATATACAGTACCAGTCAAAAGTTTGGACACACCTTCTCATTCAATGGTTTTTCTTTATTTTTATTTTTTTTTTCTACATTGTAGATTAATATTGAAGACATCCAAACACCTTTTTTTTTTTTTTTTTTTTTTTATTTTATTTTGTACAGTACCAGTCAAAAGTTTGGACACACCTTTTTATTTTATATATATACAGAACCAGTCAAAAGTTTGGACACACCTTCTCATTCAATGGTTTTTCTTTATTTTTATTTTATATATTTATTTATTTTATATATATACAGTACCAGTCAAAAGTTTGGACACACCTTCTCATTCAATGGTTTTTCTTTATTTTTATTTTTATTTTTTTCTACATTGTAGATTAATATTGAAGACATCCAAACATTTTTCTTTATTTTTATTTTATATATTTTTTTATTTTATATATATACAGAACCAGTCAAAAGTTTGGACACACCTTCTCATTCAATGTTTTTCTTTATTTTTATTTTTATTTTTATTTTATATATTATTTTATTTTATATATATACAGTACCAGTCAAAAGTTTGGACACACCTTCTCATTCAATGGTTTTTCTTTATTTTTTTCTACATTTTATATTAATATTGAAGACATCCAAACTATGAAGGAACACATATGGAATTATGTGGTAAACAAACAAATGCTCAACAAACTAGAATATGTTTTATATTTTAGATTCTTCAAAGTAGTTGAATGAGAAGGTGTGTCCAAACATTTTTCACTGGTACTGTATATAAGAATAATTAATAGATTTATGATATACACCCTCAAGTTTTTTTTTTGTCATAGTTAAAGAAACCAAATGTAACATTTTCATAGTATAGTATAAAATCTTTGTACAAAACATCTCTGATAAATCTTGAAAATATTCTTTTTAAATAAAAATAATTATTAAAATTATTTCATTTTTTTTTTTCTTTGTAAAACCCCCACAAAAAATAGGCCTTTGGCTTGTAAATTTACATTTACAGTATCAGTCAAAAGTTTGAACACACCTTCTCATTCAATGGTTTTTCTTTATTTTTTTCTTTATTTTTTTCTACATTGTAGATTAATACATTACATTACATTACAGTCATTTAGCAGACGCTTTTATCCAAAGTGACTTACAATCAGTAGTATATTACATATCATTCACCCATTCACACACTGATGACAGGCTACCATGCAAGGTGCCACCATCAGACTCTAACTAACATTCATTCACATCCAGTCCACACCGATGGCAAGCCTTCGGGAGCAACTTGGGGTTAAGTGTCTTGCCCAAGGACACATCGACTGCCGAAGCCGGGTATCGAACCACCGACCCTCTGATTGGAGAACTACCTTGCTCTCCACTAATATTGAAGACATCCAAACTATGAAGGAACACATATGGAATTATGTGGTAAACAAACAAATGCTCAACAAACCAGAATATTACATTACATTACATTACAGTCATTTAGCAGACGCTTTTATCCAAAGCGACTTACAATAAGTGTATTCAACATAGGTATTCAAGAGAACTACTAGTCACCAGAAGTCATAAGTGCATCTCCTTTCTTAAACAAGCATCTAAGAGCATAAACCAGAGCAAAAGTATAGTGCAGAAACAAACTAATACGAATACAATAAGTGCTTAGTGGAAGGCTCAGGGTAGTACTTCTTGTGGTAGAATATGTTTTATATTTTAGATTCTTCAAAGTAGTTGAATGAGAAGGTGTGTCCAAACTTTTGACTGGTACTGTATATGAAGAGATATTTTAATGCAAAACGACAATGATAATAGGGATTTATTTTATTCAAGTTTTTGTTTTAATCAAGTGTTGGTATCAAATTCGCCATGACTAGATTATACAGTTAATCACCAAATGATCACAACTGTTTAAAGCCTTTGCATGGTTTGAGGTAAAGTTGCGTTTTTATTATTTGTTACTGGGAAATTTGTGCAATTTCTATAAAATAAGAGGTGGAAAATGCGAGAATCTGACCCAGAACCCCAGGGTCCCCAAATGTCCTATAGGTGAACTGCATGTCATTGTTTTGGTAGTTTTTAGGGATTTAATTTTGTTTGGGAAAGTGCAATATTGGCTGGTGCTAGGGTGTTCCAGCATAGGAGTTTCTGTTTGTTTTAAGAGTCCCTGTGCAAAGAATGAAGCTGCGGGAAATCTTCTATGTGCACACATGGAGGTGGCAGTAGGCTACACACACAATGCAGGGTAGGAGGTAGGTGTTTGAGGCTTAGGGGCCCACCCAACACAGCAAATGTTTGCTCTGCTAATCTTCTGAGTATTTTGTTGAGTAATCCCAGAGCACAAGGTGGCGTATTCAAATGTCTAATCCCAAATATAGTTATAGTTTGTTTATTATCGTGAATTACCAGGAAATACAAGACAAGAAGAAGAAAAAAGACCTTTGGAGAAGATGGAACCAGCCCATCTATGTCATTTAATGCTTGATAAATTAATTGACACATTTCAGATTATTATATTCTGTCTATCGACTAATTGTTTCAGCCCTAATTGAATTGCTCTTTATTTTAATTTACCGCCACGGCGCTGTTTGTGCAATTAAAGACTGCTTCCTATTAAACACTTAATCAAATCAAACCGTGCCTTTTAATATGCGAAAAAAATAAAAGTCTAATTAAGTGAATAATTAAATAACTGAACAAAAAGTAATCATGGCTTATTAAATCTTAATGTGATCACATTGTCAGTTGGATAATCATGATGACAGGGTAGTCAGAGCTAGGGCCATAGTTATTAATTTAATTGATTTGTTACAGTGCCTGACTCCAGTTCAGAATTACAGCCGACGTGTCTCTGTTTCGCCGCTAGGTGGCGGTAGAGCCCTCCATAATGGGAGTCGCCATGGAAACCGACGTGCGACTTCAAGGATGCTGTGAGAGCATCCAGTGACGTAATGTTACGGATGCGTGAGAGAGAGAGAGCGAGTGGGACCCTGATGCTGCCTTCAATTGCTCCTCGTAAATTAGGCAATTCACTACAATTACAGCGATTCAAAGGGATTTGATTGAAAAAATTGACCCCAGTTTGCCTACAAAATATTAAAAAAATGACCAATGTACATCTGTGGTAGAGACATATGCATTTGGGCCAAGAAATATGTAACTTTTATTTATATGTAACTTTTGAACAAGAGATTATTTTATTATTTTATGTTATTTTTTTTAGTTATTGTGGCTATTTTTCATTTATTTTTCTTACTTACTTATTTAAAATACTTTTTTTTTTTTTTTTTTTTGCACCTTGTTTGCACTATATCTATATATATATTTGCACAACCAACTTGTTTGACACTAATAACATGACAATAAAAACCTGTGCAATACATACACATTACACTGTGCAATAATAGTTAAAAAAGTTAAAAATATCTGTCTGTAAATATAATATTTCAGTTATTGTTGTTTTTTCTACTGTTTTTTTTATTGCTTATTTATAATACTTGTTTTATTCTATTTTTATTTTTTATTTTTTTAGCTTGTCTTCTTCTACTATGTCTCTTGTGTGCACTTTAACTCTATGCTGCTGTAATCCTGTAATGCGGGACTAATAAAGGATTGTCTTATCTTATCTTATCTTATCTTATCTTATCTTATCTTATCTTATCTAGCATGTATTTTCCTTAGGGTAAAATGTGTTAGAGCTTAACCCATATCTGAAAACTGTCAAACAACAGGTAGTAATTGTTTCCCCACCTCCTTGTTTCTAAAATAATTACAACAACAAACTTTGTTCACCCTTCACGTTGCAAAACAAGGTCACAAAGTGATTTACACAATTCAAATGACTGTAAAAGCCTCAGAATAAAATATACAGTACCAGTCAAAAGTTTGGACACACCTTCTCATTCACATAACATATCACACATAACTATACTTATATATATATATATATATAAGTATATTTATGTATGATATATATATATATATAAGTATATATATGTATAGATATATAGATACAGTACCAGTCAAAAGTTTGGACACACCTTCTCATTCAACTACTTTGAAGAATCTAAAATATAAAACATATTCTGGTTTGTTGAGCATTTGTTTGTTTACCACATAATTCCACATGTGTTCCTTCATAGTTTGGATGTCTTCAATATTAATCTACAATGTAGAAGAAAAAAAAAAAACCATTAAATGAGAAGGTGTGTCCAAACTTTTGACTGGTACTGTATATATATATATATAAAATAAAAATATATATAAAATTAAAATAGAAATAAAGAAAAATCATTGAATGAGAAGGTGTGTCCAAACTTTTGACTGGTTCTGTATATATATAAAATAATTATTTTTTTTAAAGAAAAATAAAGAAAAATGTTTGGATGTCTTCAATATTAATCTACAATGTAGAAAAAAAAAAAAAAAAATAAAGAAAAACCATTGAATGAGAAGGTGTGTCCAAACTTTTGACTGGTACTGTACAAACATAAAGTGACTTCAACTTCAAGCCCATTTGTGAAAAGAAAAGGTTTTGAAGTGAGAATTAAAGTGATAGGCCAATATTTCCGACAGCGCATGAATGCAGCACCTGGCTGCTCCGCTCGCAGCCAGAGAGGAGCGGACAGAGATCCGCACAAGGCAGGGACCATCTCCACCGGGAGGGCAAGAACCGGAGAAGTGCTGGGTGAGCATCCTCCCTGACCACACATGCTGCTCTTTCATTTCATTTATTCTTCTTAAATTGAAAGGGGAAAAAAACTGTTTTCTAGTGAGCTCAGAAACGCAGCATCCAGCCTGTGAGGCTGCACAGATTCTGCTGTAGTGATGCTGCAGCAGCTCAAAGCCTCTGCAGGTTTATTACAACTCTTGAGATAATGTTTGTTCAATTTACAAGGACCTGTCCATCATGATGGCAAGTCTGTGAGCACCATAAAAAAAGTTAGTTAGTTATGTTTTAAATAAGTGTTTTTCCATGGTGTTAATGCAAAGCTCACACCTGCAGCAATTAGCTGTCAGTTTATTTATGATAGATAAACTTCCACAAATGACCTATTTCCTATATGCAATTGATACAAATGGTACCTCAAAATATTAAGCTCTGCTCCCAGCAGACCACATGACACATGACAATAAAAACACTGTGCAATAATAGTTAAAATAGTTTTTTTCTGTCTGTAAATATTATATTTCAGTTATTGTGTTTTTCTACTGTTTTTATTGCTTATTTATAATACTTGTTTTTTATTTATTTCTATTTTATTTTATTTTTTTCATTTTTTTTATTTTTTATCTTGTCTTTCTTTACTATGTCTCTTGTGTGCACTTTACTCTATGCTGCTGTAAGCCTGCAAATTTCCCCGCTGCGGGACTAATAAAGGATTATCTTATCTTATCTTATCTTATCTTATCTTAAGATGCTTTGCAAGTCAGGAGGAACTGTGAAATAATTCAAATATATATCTCATCAGATGCGGTTTATCTAGAGTGAATATTACTGCATTGAGTAAGTCTGATTGATGCTGAATGTGTGTCTTTTTTGGCAGCACAACCTTTGCATTAATGCTTACTTTTAACTCTGTTTTCTTTCTCAGCTCAAGCACCTGTTCACTGTCAGGATACCACACTTGACCTTTGAACTGTGAGTGACACCTGATTTTCCAAACACCTGCTTTCTCTGGATGTTTTTTTTTCAATATTGGTGGAATATAAACTGAACTTTTACTACATAGAAACTAAAATCTGCCCACATTTTTAGATTTGATCTCGGGCAGTAGATTATCACGATGATCACTTCCTCCTCTAAAATGAAATCTCCATGGCAGCGATGATGTGTTTGGTAGAGAGGACCACCCTGGTTAACTCAGGTTCCCGTTCTCTGCCCTGATGCTCGCTTCAGGTCGACCCCTCTGGACCAACAGAGAGAGAAACCACCAGGAGACGACATGACCGAGACGAGGCCCGTGGCCGAGGTTGGATCCTCCCAGAGATTGGGTGTCAACTTTTCAAAGACGCAAAGTTGATGGACAGAAAGTTTTTCCCCCATTCGTTTTTGTTGGATTGAAATTCATGCACCACAACTGGGAACCAAGTGGGAAGGGGATTTAAAATACTTTGAGCAGGTATTTCCCTTCATTCCCTGAGAGGCTGGATATTTAGCCGAAGGGGAGAGTAAGCCTGAGTACTCACTCACTTATGGAAAGATGGAGGCAGGGGCAGAGGCTAGTCCACAACAGCACCCGAGGAGGAAAACTGTGCAGCACGGCCTGGAGGACCAGAAAAGGGTGAGTTAACGCCTGATCCTCTTTTATCTACCAGATCTACCTGTCTGCTCTTGTTTTCTGTGTCGGCTGATGAGTACATGAGGCTGAGTGAGCGGACAAACACTCTCTGAATGTAGAGTTTTAATGCTGATACTGGATTCTGGAAAGGTTGACGCATGGGAGGTCAAAGGGCAGAACAAAACGGTTGCTATCTAACTTGATAATGAGAACAGATTTGGCACCAATGGATGTTGTAGGAAATCGTTTCTAAAAGAGCATCCCCTGACCTCCAAAAGTCTAAATTGTCAACAAGAAAAGATCCAAAACAGTTTGTCGCAATGCAAAAAAACTAAAATGTCTTTCATTTGTCTTGGCGGAGGTTTAAATATAGCATTGTGACCGAGTCTGACCTTCATCGGGAAAACCAGCTCAGGTGTCAGAGGACGCATTACCGGATTGATTCAAAGCCAAAGAGTCAGTGAAAGCGCCGAGGCGTCTGTGAAGTCTTCTTTGATGCACTGTGGCTGTGTAGAATTACTCCGGCAGTCTGCGTTAAGATTGATGGGGTACTTGATACCGGGACTCATTTTCCCTGTTTCAGCCTCGCTCTGCATTTTCCACATGATGTTGATGTAGTGCTTTCGTCGTAGGCAAAAACCTCATAGCTCCAGTTTCCTTGGTGTTTTTGGTTTGAATTCAATGAAGTATTACAGGGTGAGTCAATTAAAAAGAATAATTGACAGCTCCTTTGGTGTATTAACCCTCTAAACTCTGTATCAGATACGTTCAGAAACATGGCTTCTTTTCTCGCAGTAGTTATGAATGAGCTGACATTTGGGAGATACAAGGTTTTCACTCGACTCTGAGGATGTGCAGTAGTGATGGACCGAGAAGGATTCACGAAGCGACAGCCGTGAGCACGCTGAAGAGATGTCTGTGTTGATTCAGTCTTCCTTTTAATGTGGAGTCAGACTGAATTTCTTCTGCCCGCCTGCAGTGAACTCTGATTCAACTGTTTTTTTTTTACAGGGAGCAACACTCACTTTTAAATGTTTCCTTCAACTTTTGGTTGCTCAAGGTGAAAAGCTGGTTGCCATTTTTTTCTCCTTATATTTTGAGTAATTACAACGCAATTATATGTCACCTTGTTAATGAAAATGTGACATATAAAGAATAAGACATTTATTAAAGTAACCAAATAATTATTTTTGAAATTTTCCTTGTTTTATTTGATAAATTACAGTATTTGAATCCTAAGTTTTAACTATTGATGTGACCACACTCAATCCCTGGTATACAAAACAACAGTGCAGCTGTTGTCATGTTCTTCACATATCACTCAAAAATGACCTTTATGCTACTGATGCACGATACCGATATTGGTATCAGATATCAGTCCAATACCGACTCAAATAGCTGGATCCAATATGGATGACAATGGACCAATCTGGTATAAAACCATTATTGTAATAAATAACAATTTAGTACATTTATATCTATGCCTTTATTTGTTGTATTTTGTTTTTCAAAGTTAAGAAAGCAATGTGTAAGTCAAGTCTGATATTGCCTTACACATAAAATAATGATCCTCGTCATTTCTACACAGTGAGTCATACATCTTATTAACTAAACACTGATCTTGGAACGATACTCAGTATCCGCATTGGGACCAAAAAAGTCTTACCCGTGCATTCCTTCTTTGTCCTGATAAACATCCATTAGCCCTGCAGCTTTGAAGTCTTGGATCGTTGGTCCCTCAAGTGACGACAACACCAGCTAGTCCATCATCTCCACTTTCAGAGATGACCTCCAATCTGTCTTGATTCTGCTCAGACAGCTGCATCCCCTCTCACATAGCTGTCCATATATTTTTGTGTTTACAGTGTATTTACATCTAAGGTGGCAAAACAGGAGGGAATCCCAAAATCCTCTGGTTGAGGTGAACTCACAGCTGTTAAAGCTAATAATGGCACAGCATGCCTGTTGGAGTTCGGGTTACTTACCGGTCACTACTGAGTCTGGTTCTGTTTTAAATGGTGTGTTGGACTTTACTCCCTCTGCTATACTGTAGGTGAGCCAGGGATCAGATTTTCAGGTTTTCTGGTTTATTTTATTCCCTCCCCGCTGTAAATTATTGATTTGATCAGGTGTGTTAAATTAGTCTCTTGGGATTACATAGAACATGAATATTAATTGATGTGACCAAAGTCCCAGCTGCTGTTTTTCCAATTTTCCAGCCTGCAGAGCTTCTCTCTGGATGCTTAGCGACACACAAGCATCAGCAAAAGTGGAGTTAAAGCATTTCTGTCTAGTGTTTGGATTCAGCATGACAAATATTTATAAAAATCCCACACACCACAACTCGTTTTTTTTATTTGGTTTGCATCGTCGTTGCTACGGTAACCAACCCTGATGCCATTCATGAAGTGAGTTTTTTTTGCCCCCCCTGCATGCTCAATGAGTTATCAGCAGCGACATGTCTAGATTTCATTATAAGTCTCCGTCGCAGCCGCAAAAAAGTGGCGGCATCATCAATCGGAGACCAGACGAGGCCAGACGGCCCGACGCTCTCCGGGGAGGAGAGGTTGTGCCAGACCGAGCCGAGACTCACCTTCCCTCTTAATGGACATCAGCCGACTTAAATAGATTGAAAGCACTGAGGTAGTAACATGGACACACGGGCCTCCCATTGTTGGAGAATTACCCCGGGCATCCATGCAGCAAGGTTCAGCGTCCCCCGACAGTTACCTAGGCTGCGTGAGTCCAAGATCCTATATGTGATCGTCGCCTCAGTCGGAGGTAATTGGATTTTGTTCCCTTTGAATAAACTAGATTTACTCTCTTACATGTCCCCAGTTCTATATATTAATGTTCATTGAGCAGCAATCATAGACCTACGTGGGAAGGCAGAGAGCGTTGGAGGAGAATCAGGGGAGGTATTGTATTGTGGTGGATGCAGGCTCAGTGTTTGATGGAGCAAAACTGCCGGCTTTGCTATGATCAGACACCTGCCTTTTTTGTAGTCATTTGGTATTCATTGAACTGGGATTCCATGTGATTGGATCTTTAGTGTCAAAAATTGTCCAGCTGGAGACGTGAAAAGATTAAAGATTGTACTGAATGTACCTGCTTTTAGCTGTAATGGGAGGATGAGAGTTGAATGGGACGTAACCTTTTAAGAACCTGTTTGAAACCTCCACCAGAACTCAAATCATTATAAGGTGGCAGTGGGGGTCTATTCAACTGGTATACATTTTCTACTGTGTATCTGTGAAGCAACAGCATCATAAGTCATCATTCCTGAAAAGTTCGACTGTTTGGAAATGACTTGTTCTGCCTTCGACAACCAAAGAGACAGTTCAGAATGGATAGTTCAAATAGAAATGTCATTGTGAGGTGTATCAGCTTCAAGCTTTAATGGCACGAAATAATATATGACTTCAAAATCCACCTTAAACAAGACAATTCTTACTTTCGAGAATATCTCTTTCAACACTTTAGATGAATTGTTTTCTTCCAAGTTCAAATTTCCAAGAAAAAGCAAGCGACTGACGATGAAGTCTCAGATAACGGACCTTCCCATCAGCATATGAAAAGAGAATGCATTCATATGTAGAATCTGTTGGCAACGGGACAAGATTTTGATATTGGAAGCGTTCTGGTTTCTGTTTGTAGTCCAAGTAGTATTGACCAATCACATTTGAGGAGGCTTTGGTGGAATGCAGATAAACAGTCTGTGTGGAGAAAAGAGGTGGATTGTATTGTCTGGAAAGCAATCTTAGAACTTGCTGGCTATCATCATGATGATTTAGCAGTTTATTGGTTTAGAATTAGCTTGTAAACTGGCTCCTTGTGAAACAATCTCATTGTACACATTGTCTCTCAACTCCAACTCTGGTCTTGTATCTGAAGTTACTAAATGCAATGTAAACAATGAGCAGCGTACTGAAAAGGAAGTCTTGGCGCACCAGAAATTAAGCCCCTTGTCCCAAAAGACTTATCCTTCGTCAGACCGATAGCCTACGGGTTCCCACATTAATCAGCACAAGCACTGATGCATAATAGAGGTTACTCTAAAATCAAACTATTTATTATTGGGAATTCGATCACGTTCAACAGGTCTCAGCTTCATTACTAATATTTAAGACATCTGAGAGCATTACAAAAAGGCAGAACTTTAACTCATTCCAACATTATAGTCAGGTAATTGGATAATCTCAAGAATTGAATGTTGTAAATCTCAAATAAGAGGCTTTTAGTCGATACAAAGTTTTATTTCATCTGACAATGGCACCATTTTTTGCATTGTGTCTCCTCTGCATCACAGATTGAAGGGAAATTGTTGGAATGCTTTAAATGCCTCTGAACTCCAGGTCTTGACAGACATGCTTGATTTATTGGAGCGCAGTCAAAGAAAAGGAGCTGTGGGCTGATCTCTGATTAACAATGCCTGAACAGCACATTGGACAGTGGGCATAACCCTGCCTGGTTCTTGAGCGTGCACTAATGAAACACATTGAACTCTGTGCTATTAAACCTCTGTGCGATTTATGTCCTGACCTCACACCGAGCTGTTGTGGATACAGTACAGATTTACAGCATTTTTGTCGAACACAGCAAGGGCAGACAGTGTTGACATAACCTTGTGTTTCTCTTAGTCATGTTTTAAAAGCGAACTACATGTTCGGTGAGGAATCGGCGCTCACAATATCTTTATTATTATCCACAGCGTTGTAACACAAAACAGATTTTGCTATGCTGAGAAAGTGCCTCAAACCGGCAATTAGGAGAACACTGACTGAAAAAATGTGCTATATTTCAGTACATGAAGTGTATGTTTTTTAAAATAAAGAGTTTGACAGGAGATCTTCAACCCCTTGCATTAGCGTTTGATAGATATAATGAAGGGCATTCACAAGGTTACAAAGAGCATTCTGTAATGGAATCCATTATGGATTTAGTACATTGAGGATGAAAGGGAATTTGACACTAATTGCTCAATCAGAACCGTTGGAAATTACGTATTTATTTTCCCCAGCCATTTCTGCTCATTAAGAGGCGTTCGATACGGTCGGGTGCGGTTCTGTAGGATAACGAGGTGTTTACAGTGGATACGTGTGCCGCTGACTGCTCTGCTGCAGTCATTCTCTAACGGCCTCATAATTAGCAAAGAGACACAGATGAGTGGGGAATCCTACATGGCTTTGTTTTGTTTCTTTCACACACGATGGACTTAATCCTGAACCTCAGGATACAGTTCACACTCAGCAGGAGAGGCCTGTTAGAGAGCTTAGTTTACTTCACTGCCAGGCTCTAGTGACTTCAAGCACCAATAAGACATGATGGGACACTGGTTTGTCAATACTAAAACTTACAAAGAGCTTTGTTTCTTTCTTTTTTATTGTTTATTGAAGCAGCAGAGTCACGCTGCACAAACACAAACAAAGACACAATTATCGTTATCATTGTCAGCCACATTGCGATTTAAATTCAGATTGTTAAGACAGTAAGCTATCAATTTTAAGAATGGTATAACGTTTGTTGAAGTCCTGTATGATGAAACATGCTCACCAGCAACACCTCTATCCATCCATCCATCCATCCATCCATCCATCCATCCATCCATCCATCCATCCATCCATCCATCCATCCATCCATCCATCCATCCATCCATCCATCCATCCATCCATCCATCCATCCATCCATCCATCCATCCATCCATCCATCCATCCATCCATCCATCCATCCATCCATTGTCAGTTGGCAGCAGGCTAAGGTTGCACTCTTTTTGCTTAGAAAGGTTCCTAACTGAGTGAAATCAGTGCTCGATAGTAACGGTTGCCAGGTCGCCATTGGCAACCATTTATTTTGAATTTGCAACCAGTTATTAGCCTTTGTTTCAGTGGTAACCACTTTTTAACATGAAAAAAAAAATGGACAGGTGCACCCAGAAATATATATTTTTTAATTTGTTGCATTAGTGATATTTAGATATTGCTGTTACAGACAGAACCAGACAACGCAGCACGTTACAATGGTGAATATTACAACGCTGCTTATGATGATGCTGCATATGTGTTTGTGCCTTTACAAACAATATCAGTGAAGCAAATGAAGTTGTTTGTTTGGGGGGTGAAAAGGGTTACCATCCATCCGTTGTTTCTGTTTAATTGTTCATTACGGATGAATTGAAAACATACTTCTTAGTAAGTGTGATTCTGATCGGATGCTGAACCACCTTAACTGGCTTCTTCCTAAGCAAAGAACCACCTTAACTGGCTTCTTCCTTGCAGATCTCTACTTTAGTCTCTACTTTAGTCTCCTACTGGGTTGTCTGAGCTCCTCACCATGTTCCTGAGGGAGAGCCCAAACAACCTGAACCAAAGGCAGCTAGCTGCAGTTGCTTGTATTTACGATCTTTGACTTGAGGTACACTGAAACACCTCAGTTTCTGAAAGCATGAGATCAGTAGTAGAACAGCTGAAGTCTTTATTTGCTTGTTTAATTGCTTGCTTTATATGGATTTTTAAATAACCTGCATAATGTTTGACATGCCACTGCACTGAGGCATTTCTTTTACTTCACTACTTCCAGGTTTGCGAATCTGATGACTTTTGACAGATGTTGTTTGAGCAAAACTGAGCTTAAGAAAGCGAAAGATCTACCAGACATGTTCATCCTTCTTTCTAAGATAATCTCTTTACGCTGAAACAGTTAAGGTTATAATGTGTAAATCAAATTACTAGCTTGCTTCTAAAGATAATTACAATTGCATTTACTGCTTTCTCTTCAGTGTTTCCTCCTAAAGTGGACATTTAGCCGGACATATGGGCGAGGTCACTGTGTCCGTCCCCTCCCTGAGCTGCCAACCTGTTCATTAGGACGACAACATCTGTGCTAGCCAGCGCTCAGATTGCTGCCGTCAGTGCCCTCTTACACCCTTAAACAAGCTAACCAAACACTCAAGGACATATCTCAGTCTGCTGTGCGTCTTCGACCAGTTGCGGTTTTCATTTGTTGCTACGCATATTTGAATAATGACCCATCTCTTTGCTCTCAGTGAGAACTAAGGCTGGAATTCGGACCCCAAGTTGGGACAATCATTAGACTTGGTGATCACCACTCTGAATCGTCTCTCCACTGCTTCGTTGGCCCGTTGCCTAGATAAGGACGGCGACTAGAAGGGTGACAATTTGTCATTGACAGAGTTTGATTGATTGCGTGTGTCGGCCGCCCTGCACCGCTGCTATCTGAAAACTAATTGGATGTAATATCAGAGAGATAGGACAGTGTGATGACAGATGAGCAGCCTTGTGAGGTTATTTAGGCCCTATTGTAGACGTTATCCCTCCTTTTAACAGTCAGCTCCATTCCGGCCCAACCCCCCGACTGACTGGATCACTCAGATAGGTGATTACCATCTTTAGTGATCCTAGTGGCTGCTCATTATCTGATTTAGCTCAGGTGCTCTGTAGCTGAAGCAGACATGGCCTATTTCTTTTTAAAGAGGTTCCACTTAGCCAAAAAAAAAAAATTAGTCAGCATGTGGAGCAGGTTCTGGCTCTATGTGATAGTGGAAATCCTAATGTCATGAATGCTGTTTTGCCAGTAGAGATGAGGGCTCTTTTAGGCAGCAGCTAAGCCTTTTCTCGCAAACCAGGCAGCTGCAGAGGAGAGACGAGGGATTTACTTCGGTGAAGAACTGTGTTTGCCCAGTCATGCAGCACTGACGAGCGCTGGGGCTCAGGGGTTTGTATTGGGGAAGGGGCGGAGAGGGAGGAGGGGTTAGAGGGTGGAGGTGGGACCAGGCATGGAGCTCTGAGGTTGGGGGTGGGGGAGGATGCTACACTCAGGATGCTGCTTGGACCTCAAGAGCCATCTGGCCATCACCCTCTCCTCGCGCCCTGAGGGAGGGTGAAGGACAGGTGGCAGAGGCTGGTGGGATGGCCTGGACTTCAGCTACGGGGCGATACGATTGGCTAGCTGGACCCCCATAAGACCCGGACCCCTAACATACCAAACGCCTGCTCAGCTTCGTGTCAGGAAGGACCTCCTTCATGACCCTGGAACCAAATCTTTTGCCTTCAATCTGTGTTTTAGGGTCATGTTTGGTCTTTTTCATACTAATTACAGGATGTGTTATTCATATTGGTGGTTCACCAAATTTGTACTAAAAAGATGATTCATTTGGAATTATACAAACAGTTATATATATTATAATAAGTTAAATAGTTTGATAAAGAGATATATTTTCTTACTTCAGACCTTTTTTCTTGAGCAGAAATAGCCTTACCTTCTCTAAGTTAGATCACATCATTTGCCTAAGTTTAACAAAATAAAACCAAGCATTATCTCAACTAATTTCATGTAACAAAATAAAACATGAAATAACCGATTGAAATGCAAGTGTACACATACAAGCTACATATTTCCCCCTATATTTTAATTGCATTAACAGTTTTTTTTTTTTTCAATTAAAGACAGCTTTTTTTGCCCTAAGCCTCCATTAATTTTCCACCGTGCTGTCAAAGACGAGTAATAAACGTGTTCTGTTTCATTAGTATTGGCAACAGCAAAATATACAGCTGGATTCTTTTGTAGTCATTTTTTTGTGTCATGTATGACAGTTCGAGTCTATAACGACGGATAAATGGTGTTTGCAGTGACACACTCAGCAGGGAGTGTGATGGTCCGGCTGTCCTGACTCGCACAACATTGTAATCCCCGTCTGGGGGGTCAGTGGGCAGGATCTGGTTCAGTCTGGTTCAGGGGAGGTTCTCGGATGACGAACAGGTGCTTCTTCTCGTTCCCGTGGCGATGGGATTTCCTCTGTGCTTTGGCCCATTGTATTCATATTCACACGAAGAACATCACATTTTTTTTAATTGTTAATCAATGCAGCAGGTGGCTCTGAATGGAGAACAGTCTTATTAATTAAGGACTCTTTTGTCTTTTGGTTTCATTTCAGTGGATAATGGAGTTATAATTGAAGCTGAGAACCATGGTTTTATCTGGGGAGAGCTTATTTTAAAGCTGTCCACCCTCCTATCAGACAAAAATGCTGCTACCACTTTCACTTTTTAATTATTTTTCCTCTAAGAGCACTTATTGTGATGGATTCTTGCCAGTGGATATATTTCATATTATTAGAAATGCCATTTATTTTTTTCCACTTCAAGCTCATAAAAAATATAAATCCTCATGCAGCACCTGTTAGCATATAGCTCCAGGCTCAGGTTGTATGTGACTGGAATAAAACAGGAAGGTAAGCTTCTTGTTGTTTGTTAATGCTGCTGTGTGAACACCAGCTCCACTAGATCTGCATGTTTGATACTGGAAGTAGACTCTTCTTTGCCTCATTGGCTTAATGAGCGTCCACTTCTGCCTTTGTATTAGGAAGACACCGTTATCTTGTGTCTGCAGTCAGTATATGTGTGTGTGTGTGTGTGGACAGTGTGTATAAGTGTGATTGTCCCAGCTCCTCCACATTATATTTTCTCCAATCCCTGCCCTTCTCATCTTCACCCTGGGAAATACCATTGGAATTCAATTTTACACACCAGGAATTTTCAGTGATAAGGAGGGATGAGGGGTAAAAAAAGGTGCTTTTTTTTCCAACTGTAGTTTGAGTTTGGTTGTAGCTATCCTCCCCCCCCCCAATACACACCGACACACACACACACACACACACAATCCACAACCTCTTAACCTCAGCCCCAACCTCCATCATTGAACCCATAGTGGTAACCCAGCTCATTTGGAGAGGAATTGTAAAAGGAGTCTGTGGACAAAAGGAAAGCGGAGGAGAGGGATGCTGGAACAAGCTTTCTCTATATCCACCTCCTTTGTTACATGAAATAAAGATTTCTCTGCCATGTGTTGTTCAATGAAATATTGCTGGACAGTGTTTGCCTGCAGGGCTGTGGGAAACACAATTGGCACTGTGACGATGAACAATGGTACTGAGGGAACACCGGACAGTTTTTCCAGAAGGTGAATTGTATATTTTCCTTCTAGCTTTTGCACAATTTTTTGGTTTCTTTTCATAATTTATCATTTTTATGTCCACTTTTTTGTAACTTCAGGGAATGCAAGAGCATGGCACCATCTGGGTTCATATTAGACTAAAGGAGAAAACATAAAACCAGACTTATGCAACACAGATAACAGATACTAACAGATATTTAAGACAACGTGTACAAGTCTTAATTGTGTCTTTATGAAATCCAAACCCATCCATTGTAGTTCCTGTGTTGGCATGACGCTCCCATGAGATGATTTGTGAGATAATTTATTTGTGTTCTTAAAGAAAGGATAAAACCGTGTCGCTTTTTTATCTCTCTGAATAAAAAATCCTGTTTTGTTCATGGAACAGATTCTCCACCAGTGTTTTATTACAGCAAGTGATGAATCAGACAATGATTTCCTGTCTCCAGTATCCTCCCCCAGCCTATCTACACCTCCTCAGACACCACTGTTGCTTT
This sequence comes from Anoplopoma fimbria, assembly GCF_027596085.1. Taxonomy (NCBI): domain Eukaryota; kingdom Metazoa; phylum Chordata; class Actinopteri; order Perciformes; family Anoplopomatidae; genus Anoplopoma; species Anoplopoma fimbria. The sequence goes on along the minus strand of NC_072450.1, from coordinate 6,858,819 downwards.
TTCTCTGCATCTTAATGCACTCTCTAGTCGATGTGCTGCAAGGGAGTCAGACGATCTGAAGGATAAATAACTTCTACAGCGTGCAGAGGTGGGATGTAGCTAATTATGGCTGCTTGTTTCTGTACTCGAGAAGCAATGCTTGGTGGGTTTTTTTTTCCTGCCTTTGCCTGTTTGGCAGCAAACTCACATGTACCATTAAGAATTTTCATTTGAAATGATCATATCACTTTAACAGTTTGATAATTTGAGAAATAAACAGTGTTTCCATTCACATATTTTAGTATCGCATTTGAAAAGCTGTATTCAGACAGCATATTTAATGAAACTTGCTCATTTGAGGAAAAGTGTTATGCTTGCTTGAGGTGGTTTTTGCCTTCGTCCAAAAAGAGTTGATGTGCTAAATGGATTACGGAAACACCTTTGCTGAATAAATACTACCATAGCGAACATTTTACTCACATGATCAGTTGTTTTTGCTGTTGCTGTCATCTTGGATATTTCCATAACGTGCAAATCCTTGTCTTCGTCTCCATAATAAGAAAGATAAATCAAATCTTGGCCGGTTTGGTCCATTTTTCTCTCATAGATTGGTTGGATGCAGTTGGATACGTTGATATAAAAATGACTTTTTGTTTTTGGAACCTATACTTCTTCTACTCTGTACTTTTGACCAAAATGCGATGGTGACGAGTTTATACGCCAAAAACAAGTTTTGCATTTCTTTTTTTCGCGACATTTCAAAAGTGCGCTTTACATTTGCTGAACAATTAAATGTAAATGGATTTTTTTTTAGCTGCTTCAGATGTGTAGTTGATTCTGAAACAAAAACAGTTGCCTAAGTGCAAAACCAGCCTTCTTTAGCCACTTTAGGTTTTGTTTTCAGGCGTTCTTTTGTTTCAGCCCTCCAACAGCGTCTAGATTCCAGTTGTAAGTGTAATGGCTCATTAGTGTGACCACCACTGAGATATTTAATATTTCTATCACAGTGGGCCAGGATGTGTTCAGGACTCTGAGTTTCTGCCCTCAGGAGACTGTGTGGGGTCCCCCTGATGCTGCCTCAGCACTATTTTGGAAGGTAGCGCTGCAGACACGGAGCTCTGCTGTAATTGAGCCATTGGATTCCCTGGAGAGCACTCAGCCTGGCGTTAGAACAGATGTTTTTCATGTGACTCTGTCTATAGAAAAGACAAAATCAATGTAAATAAAGGGCAGCTGGGATGACAGGCGGGTCAGGGTTTCTATTTTGAGAGGAAGGGGAGGCTCAGTAGTTAATATGTGACGTTTATGGGACAAGAATAATTATGAGCAACATATTATTTAATGTCCACCATCGTCAAATATGCATGCCCTACATGCTGTATCTACAAAACTAAGATTACAATGGCTTTAATTATAACATATGCAACTCTAGGTCATCAAGCAGAATATTTGCGCATGAACGCCAATATTTCTTAAAACATTGTAAGTATGGATGGTAAACAAATTGTGCATTTAGGGTCTGTTATTTGTATTGATCTTAATGCACTGAATGCCAATGAGGCAGAAATAATCAACCCTTAAGGTTTAAATACGTTTTCTTTTTAAATATAATGTGCAATGGCTTGGATAACAATGATCGATGAATGATGGAAATGGTTGTGTATGTACAAAATACAGCAAGGAAAATGGAGAATTTTGTCGGATCAGCATTTCTTAGTAGCAAACAACAGAAAAATATCTCCAGCCTTAGTAAATGTACAGTTTCCATACAGCAGCTAACAGCAGTAAATAAGAGTTATAATATCCAATGTTTTTTAAGTGAAAAGGTTTTTTATCTGGTTGCTTTCTTTTGTAGGTAAAATTGATTGAAGTGCAAATGGGTTTTGACACCAGTTTATTGCATTGTTTACCAGCTGAAATACAAAAACACTACCTACAATCCCCACATCCAACTAATAATCAACACTTAGAAGCTAAAAAGAAAGCTATTTCCCAGTTCGCAACTTGTATTTTTGACATTCAACAAAACAAAAATGCAGAGGAATACAGATGAATAGCAAATAATTGAATTAAGGTGTTCAAAAGCTATAAAACTGCATTACTGGAAACAATTTTACAAGTGTTAAGAGCTGGTTTTGATTCAATAGTTGACTGAAGTAAGTCCAAAATTGGCTGCATAAACAGTTGGGTTTCTGGAAAAGGCAATGACTTTAAATGTATCATGCAGAAATGTCATCGATTGTGACTGCAGGAGAAGATTACATGAGAGAATCCACCCCCACAGGTTCAGATTTTGTAAAATGATCCTTGATGTGAACTATTCATGGATCATCCTAGCATTGATCAACATCTTGACTGATGCAGCCAGGACACTGGCTTCATTTTCATGTATGCAGCTGAGCTCACAATCAATGAAACTCTCCAGACAAAGTCCAGATAATCCAGAATGTCAAAACCGTCTCGATGAAAGCGTAGCTCGTGTTGCCAATTAGTCGAAGGTCTTGTTTGAGGTGAAGCAAGGCAAGTCTTTCGCGAGAGGGTCAGACCAGGACACATGAAGGAGGGGTATGGAGAACCTTGGAATTAAGGCTTGACCCTCTAATGAATAATATGACATCTCTGTGCGCACGTTTTAGACATCCTGCCCTCTATGACAGAGCTCACCAGAGTCACCACAAGGCTTTTTCCCCTGATCCGGGCTACCAACCTCCCCCTCTTCCAAAAGCAACCCCCCATTCTAGTATCACTTACACACATAATCAATACAGGCTCTCTGCTGTTATTGATCCAGGTGTGGTGTATACACAGCTGCCGATGCCCAGACTGTGGCCTCCTGCCTGGAATCAAGGACCTAGAATAGGACACTTGATCACCCGCACCTGGTTCCTCTCAATACATCTCCAAAATGTGTGGAGAACCGGGGAGATCAAGGGAGAATACAGACATCAAAAGGCTTTTGATTTATAGAAGGGCAATTAATCAGTGAAATCATGAAATCTATTTGTGCCAGTCAATGACAATATAATGAAGTGTGCACTTGAATTATAACTGCAAGGTTATGTAGAGCACTGACCTTTGATTGGCTATCAAAACATTAAGGATGGTTTGAATGTTGGCGTTTCTCCTGCGTGATGGTAGAAACATAGAGAGGAAGGCCAACGTAAACCGGTGAAAGCCTTATTTACGCAACTATGACGCCATGTTCTGAATGGCCCACACACTTTTTTTTGTATTATACGATTCAGTGCCAACCCATCTGACAGCAATTAATTACATTAATGTGTTGCCTTGATGAGAGGCAAAATGCATCATTACTTCATCTGACATGATCAAAACATTGCTTGATTTATTGCTTGTATTCCAATAATATTGTCTGTCAAAACAACACCCACTTAGAGCATGTAAGTATCATATTACATTATGGGCTCTTGGTTTTTTCCACCACTGATCCAAAAAATAATTGAATCCATCCTGAAGTTGCTGTTTACTGTCAAAATATTTCTTTTTGCATTAGTATAATTTTAATAATGCATTATAAACTGCTTAGAGTTAGGTTTAGGAAGTTAAACAGGTCCAAATTCACTCATTTAGTCCCCTAATCTATTTTATATCGCTGTGAAAACATCTTCAAACAACTGTATTTACTCAAGTTTCTCAACAAAACATAGATATAACAAGATTATAATTGAACACATCATGATAAAGTTATAATTTATTTCCGCCCAGTCCAAATTTTTACTGAATAGAGCTTGAACGCATTATTATGTAACTCAACCCACTGCGACTTCAGTTAACGTTAGATGTTAGCTCCGTTATATTCAAAAGGAATCTGCAGCTAACATTAACTAGCTCGCCTTTTACCGATTTCAACACTGATTTGTTATTTAATTCAATCTGCTGATTACGGATGAAACCCACACTTGTGTCGGAGAATTTGCATCGATGAATTTTATTAATAGAGAGTGACTTTGAGTATTCTCGGGAATCATTTGAGCCTTACTAGGGCAGCGTGTGTACAGACATAGAATGCAAATATGTCTAAAAGTAAACTTTTTCTAATGAGGTTTGGTCAAAAGAAATCAAACTGTGGGCATGATTGCTTCTCCCGCTGTGATTGATGGTTGCCTGAAGGTTCTTGAGTAGCTTGGTGATAGGAGTGATTATTGCCTGGAGCATATGAAGGCAGCTTGGCCCATAATGACATCAGACCGTTACTGCATCTTGGGAATTCAATTACCTTTAATTCTACCTTCCCCACTTGGACATATTACCCTCTGTCAGAGCCAATCAGTATAATCAAATGTATTCAAATATGTGTTTTCCTCTGATTGATTCACGTACGGAGGGCGCAGCTGCCCTTGGCGTGATTAAATTGTGGCAAATAACGTGCAAGAAATGTAAACTCTCACTGTTTGAGATGTGTTATTGACATTCATTTGTTCAGAGGACCTGAGTTGATGAGGTGTTGAAGGAGCCTCATGCTTCTGACAGATCAGAAATGACACCAGGATTAGTGAAAATGATTTCGGTCTTGTCGGGGTTTTGGTGGGGATTAATGGTGACTGGATTCACGTTGTAAAGATTGCGTTTGAGGTGTTGTAGGGAAAAGATGCATCACTGACTTCCATCCACACAGTTTAACCCCAGAGACTGGAGTTCAATCTACATCAGCGTTTTGCTTCTCTGTTCCCCCTCGCTTTCATCTCTCACTACTTGCTTTCTCAAATGAATCATGAGGAAAAAGAACAAGTTCAAAGGCAATTAGTTGCCCAGGAATAAAGATTATTCTCACTGAAAGGCTAGCACATAAATTCAAAGATAAATGGGAACAACTCCCAGCAAAAGAAACCCACACATGCTTGTGTTTTTCGTACCTTTCCTGCCTCGTCTTCATTTCATTCCTTATTTTTTTTTTATTATTGTTTTTTTATTATTGCAACCGATGGGGCATTTGGCCTCGTTCATACCAAAACTTCCACTTCATCTAAACAAAAAGCCATCTAAAAAAAAAGGAAGTTATTTTTCGAACCTGGCTCAACACACTATACTGGCCTAGTTGTAAAGTCTTGTCTAACAGTGTAAGAAACAGTGTTTTGGCAGCTTATAAGCCTTAAAACCATAGGCTATATATTAGAAATGGACGTACTCATTGTTACACCACTCATTGGTTTGTAATCTGCTGGTATTAAGCCTCCAATTCTGCATTTTGGCCGTTGCCATCTTGTCTTTAGTACAAAACAACGCTGAATAACAAATTTTTAGGCAACCAAAATGTGAAATTTAATGGACTGCACAAACACTGTGAAAGGGTTAAAGTTGTAAGACAAAAACAAGAACAACTCCCAGACCGGACAACACCATCGTAACGACCTGTCAATCACAAGGTAGCACCGCCCTAAAGCATATCCTGCTTTATGGTCTATTTTACTCTAAATGGGACCATAATTTACTAAATGAACATCATGCTGTATTGCAACACTTGACACTTGCAATTGAGACCATAAACTCGTGCTGACAATGTTTACTGAGGGAATAAATCAAGTGAGAAGTAGAGTCATTTTCTCATAGACTTCTTTTTGCAACTAGAGGAGTCTCCCCCTACTGGCCATTAGAGAGAATGCGAGTGTAAGGCACTTTCGCTTTTTTTCAGATCTTGCCACCTGTAATGGTCCATTTGTCATATTCACACTGCTACCTGTAGCAGCACAGCTACAACAATGCAGTACCTTTAGCGCTGTGCTTTTTTTTGTCTAAACGCGTCCTAATTCTTGATAATGTTTGCTGTTTCTGGCTTTATTTGATTTTTACAGTCGTGTCAGGTCAGATTATGTGTTTCAGCTCACCTCACAATGTAACTATAGTGCTATGATCGGATTAAAGTGGCAAACAACACTCATTCCTCTCCATTCTAAGCACAAAAAATTTCAAAAGTGCATCACACACACACACACACAGATAACACACACACACATTTAATTGTTTAATACACTTGTGTTAATTTAACACACACTAACACGTTACACATAACATAATAATAATAATAATAATAATAATAATAATAATAATACATTTTATTTATAGTGCACACAAGAACAAAGTGCTTCAACACACTATTACTGTGTAGGGAAATAGATAAATACACACACACACACACACACACACACGTCTGCATTGTGGTGGTGGTTCCCATCATCATTGAAGGCAGAGGTGCTTGTGTTAGCACTACAGTAGGGGTCACCCAACACTGGGCTCAAGGACGACACAGTAATGTAATCTTAGCTGTTAATAGGACTCTGAGGGGGAGTGTGATAGCCAAAGAGTGGGAAAGCATGTAACATGATAGTGGCTACTGATGTACACACACACACACACACACACACACACACACACACACACACACACACACACACACACACACACACACACACACACACACACACACACACACACACACACACATAGTGAAACGCATCTTTTCCTTTATCTGTGCTTTTCTTGGAGCAACCTTACAATCATCCAATTAGAGAACACTCAAGTGAAGCCAAATGATTGAAACCTTTAACCTTTGTGTCTAACTTGACATTCAGAGGTTACAAAAGTGTGTGTGTGTGTGTGTTCATCTAACCAGTAATCACAGTCAGTAGGGATCGATAAAGTGCGGATAAGGGCTCTAATCAATACCCATCAGAGTTCCGCTGATCAAATATTTATCCAGGAAGAGAGGGGAGAATAGACTCCCTGTCTGTCTGTCTGCCTGTCTCTGGTTTTTCTGCTCACGTCTGGCCTCTCTGTCTTTGTAACAGGAGTCGACCTCAGAGTCTTTAGTGCCTGTTGATACGGAGATGCTTCGCTCAGGAGAAAAGCTCTCTGAACGCCAAGTATCTTGATCAAAAACTGTAGTGGTGAGGTGGGACAACGCTGTGACTCGGCTGGGTTTTTGTGTCACTGAGGTGACAAAAGTTGGAAATAGTTCTTGGTCTTATGAGGATATGCATCCTGGAAAAAGATCCCGGAAAATCAATCTGTTCTCCTGCCTCCTTTTCCACCGCAGTCTCCCAGAACTGCCGTCTCTGTTTCTTTCTCTCCAGCGATGTGTTTAGATATTCGATCAGTCTGAAAGTGAAATCCTTCTTAAAGACTCTCTGTTCACCCCCTTTCAACACTTTTAACTTCGCAACTGTACGTATTATATTTTTTAGAAACTGTTGAACGGAAACTGTTCATAGTAGGGCTCAACAAAAAAATGACTAAATGGCATTATTTTGACCGATATTGTAATTAGAATATGACTTGCGATATTAGAGAGAATCATTATTTTACATCATAATTCTCATTGTCATTGAAAAAACACAAAACTATAATGATTATAGAGGGATGTTTGTGTGTTTATAGGCCAGGACATCTCTGCAGCCAAACATTTCATATGAAATGGTATTTTGACAAACATTTGTTCTTTAACAAATATTGCAACTACTGCGATACGAAAACTGCAGTTTTTTTTACAATTTTGTTTGCAGCCCTAGTTCATATTAATATTTATGGGTTATCCAGAATAACAGGAACATTGTTTCTAGAAAGAGATGTTTTCTTAGATGTCATTTTCAAAGATGTGACCACCACAAACAAAATCTGACTTGTATGTGGTTGACGAAGAAATCTCATGGGCTAAAGGTATGTGAGCAAAATATGTTTTTCTTTTTAATTTGGGTGAAAAACCAATTCGCACAAATCCTGCTCATCATGTTGATGATTAAATCCGGTAAATTCAATATTTCGGTAAAGCAGATCTGCTCTTTGACTTGCAACGTATTATTACGTTAGAATTTGGAGACAGTTAACGGTTGCAAACTTTCTGAAAAACTGTGACTTTAATGCGTTGGACGACACATTGTCACATTCTTAGATTTTCAATCTTAAGAGCATATTTTCACCTTCAGTCTGGTTCATTTATATTGCCCTGTGTAAAGCTTCACTGCTTTGTTGTGCAGCCGTCTACAGCGTAGCTTTGTCAGGCAGACAGGAACACATTAGCAGCTCCTCCCCAAACAAGATCAATCCAAAACACGCATGATAAAAGTGTGTAAAAACATGTTAATTTATGGGCTGTTGGGAGTCGTTCCTCTCTTCACATCCAACCTCGCTGGAGGAAAAAAGGATTACTCCAAAATCTGCGGATTGGAATGTTGGGTGAGCAGATTACCAGTCCTGCTCCGATATCCTGATTTACATTAATGTTTATCTGTGTTTTTTTTTTGTTCGGCCCACTCCTCCATCACCTCCAGCAGGTTTTAATGCTGTTTGAGTCCTCAAGTTTCGTGTTTTCTCCCCCATTGAGCTTCTCCTTCCAGCTGTTTGAGCTATTGACAGGCGACTCCTAACACTCTTACATTAGCCCTCTCTGGCTCGCTGAACTGTGGAGCTGGCAAAAGCGAGCGGCGAGGGGAGGAGGTGCTGCAGGAGAGCAGAGGAGGAGGAGGAGGAGGAGGAGGAGGAGGAGGAGGTGCCAGTTGGCTGAAGCAGCGAGAAAGTGAGGTTTTTTTTTCTCTCTCTCGCTAAAGAGACCTCCCTGTAGCTGCAGTGATAACAGAATGATAGTGTGTGACTCGGAGGCAGAGGAGACGAATACCTCGATGCAGTGTTGAGCAGGAGATAAGACGCACTCACTCTGACACATAAAAGAAGCGTGTTTGGCGTGTGTGTGTGTGTGTGTGTGTGTGTGTGTGTGTGTGTGTGTGTGTGTGTGTGTGTGTGTGTGTGTGTGTGTGTGTGTGTGTGTGTGTGTGTGTGTGTGTGTGTGGTGTATTTGAAGTGGTTGAGTATTGCGACAGCAGCAGTGCAGAACATGCAGACTTGGATTTTGTACAAAGTGGATGGTGATTTATCTTGTGTGTGTGTGTGTGTGTGTGTGTGTGTGTGTGTGTGTGTGTGTGTGTGTGTGTGTGTGTGTGTGTGTGTGTGTGTGTGTGTGTTCAAACCTGCTGGCTGCAACAGCATTGCATTGGTGAGACAAAGCAACATGCAACAGCTCCACTTATTAAAATCTAATTTTCTTCTTTGCTTTCTTTGTCAGCCCACCTACTCTTACTGGAAGCAAATGAACTGCCTCGATCTTAATGAAGCATAAATTAAAAATACATAAGAGCGTAAGTTCAAGAGTCCAACTATTAATTGCTGAGCTGGTATTTAATGATATTTACCTATTGAAGGTATATTGGCGTTAGTGTATGTTGGCAGAGATGGAAAAAGATTGCAGCACAAACAATGAAGTTTAAGTTTTCCCTGTTTGATTATATGGCAAATTATGTTCATACTTTTTTAGTCATTTTGTAGAGATGTACTGAACTTTTTGTTCCTGTGTAGCATAAAAGATATGATAAATGATATGACAACGTGATAATGAATCGGTGCATAGACTCCTGTACTCGCCGATACTCGATCCAATACTAGCATCAGTATCAGAACAACTCTACAGATTTATTTATTTCAAATATATATATATATATATATCAGCGTTTGGCTTTAATGCAGTATTGGTGGAGCTCTGCATATGTTGTCAGTAATGTTTCTATCCTAAAGGGAACCAAATTAATGTTGAAGCACAGATTATGAGAATATTTTGTTTTAATTTGAGTGTTTTTTGTGTGTGTCTCTCTGTGTTGCAGTGTTGATGTTGATGAATGACTCCTTTTTGTCTCAGTATTCAGTCTGACACGATGTCTCTCTTTCCTCTTCTGCCCTCCTTTACCTGCTCTTTTCTCTGCATCGGCCTCTTTGCTTCAGTGGTTTTAACTGCAGAGCTGCTTGTTACTCTTGTAAAACCCCCAATCTGTATCTCTTCTCTCTCTCTCTCTCTCTCTCTCTCTCTCTCTCTCTCTCTCTCTCTCTCTCTCTCCATTTAACTCTCTGTATCTCCCTAAGGATATCTCCCAGTTTGAGGTGGAGGGTTTCACCCATCGTAGTGGGATTCGGTCGTTGTTTATGATGGAGGCTTCAATTTGTATTTCTAGTAGAGCTGGCTTTTTTTTATCAATATTATATCGATAACGTGCTGTAAGACTAGATAATATCTCAGATTTGGCATCGGGATATAACGACAGTGATGTCTTTTGCTGGTTTTAAAGGCTGACTTTCAGTAAAGTGATATGATTTCCTGAACTTACCAGACTGTTCTAGCTGTTGTATTATTTGCCTTTAGCCACTTACTTTATTTTCTATCACCACCGCCTGAAATAACCATTTCATATCATCTATCGAAGCATATTTAACACACAGCATGTGTGCGGTGTTCAACCACAAAAGGGACATTTATTTATTTATTTGTTTCCATCCTGACTGCAGTAAAATATAGGATGGGTCTATATGCTGCAGAGGTTCATGTGGTAAACACTGAGTTTGTGTCTGTTTGAATCGTTCTATCAAGGTCAGCTTGGGCTCCACAGCACCTGCCAAAAATGTAAGACTTTGCCTCATCCAGAATGCAAATGAGGCTGTTTGGGTGTTTGCATATCTTAAATTAGACTACAGTAAGCACTTTTGACTAAAGGTTAACTTAGATTTGGGAGCCAAACCTGCAGGCAGCTGAGTTTTAGCTGTTTTCAGAAGATGCAGTATTCACATCAGAGGACGGGAAGAGTGTGTGCTGTGTGTGTGTGTGTGTGTGTGTGTGTGTGTGTGTGTGTGTGTGTGTGTGTGTGTGTGTGTGTGTGTGTGTGTGTGTGTGTGTGTGTGTGTGTGTGTGTGTGTGTGTGTGTGTTTGTGTGCACGCGTATATGAACGGTCGGTGTGGCGGAGAAGGAAAAAAGCTAATTTATCACAACGCGCTCTGGAACCTTCCAGGGGTCAGCCCCCTTGTCCAAGTCTTCTCTAATGAAGAACACAGCAGAGCCAATCAGAGCCTCCTCTCCAATGAGGCGGCACCAACAGCCAGCCAATCAAACGCGTAGGGTTCAGCGGAGCGACGGGCAGAATTGATGAGCGGAGTAAGTCCCAGTGAAGGATCACCATAAGCTGCCTGAGATAACACAACGCCGGAGCCGAGGAACACTCAGCTCCATGGAAATGCAATAAAGGCTGAACCGTATCTCACCGTCGGGAGATGGGTGATAACAGTCGTATAGTGGAGTATGGAAAATAGCCCATTGAAATGCAGTGTGAAATACAGTGCCTCCAGAACCGCACAGGAAATGGGACCACGTGTGAATACAAGTGGTCTGCAATATTACCTTTTGGTCCCCACTGTTAACTGGACAAAGAGTGAGCAGCTGAGACGATTTGTTAAATCATGGCTGTGGAGGTGTAGCGTTGGGCCTCTGCTGCTGTGAGCAGAATACAGATTACAGTTTAGCTCCATAGTTCACTCAGAGGGCACATCGACTGTTTAACTGAGTCTTCCTCCAGTAGGGACTTGATACAGTTTACAAGCTCTATCAGAGACCAGTGAGTGGAAACATTGGTGGAATAATGTAAGTCTGCTACTAGCTCTGTTATTTAGTCTTCCTTTCCTTGTGTTGTTGGTACTTTGTCATTCTTTGTTGATTACAGGCAACAACATCCTGGTCTGTAAAGTGAAACCAATGTGGAAGTGCCTTATACTTGCACTCTCTACTACATTTATCTACTGGCAATCATGGGGCGCCTCTTTTGGTTGCAAAAAGAAGTCAGATTGTATAGAGGTCTATGAGAGAATGTCCCTACTTGTCACTTGATTTATTAACTCAGTAAACATTGTAAACATGAGTTCATGGTCTCAATGGCTAGTTTAAAGTCTTCTTTAACACATGATGACAACTTTAACGCTTTCACAGTTTTTTAAGTTCATGTAAGTTAATTGTAACATTTTGGTCGCCGAGAAATGTATTTAGCTCCAGCCTCTCATGTCACTCCTGGTTGCAAAAAAACAAGATGGCGGCAGTCAAAATGCCGAACATGAGGCTTCAGAACCGTAGTCTGTATTTCTGTTCTGCTACTTTGTAATTCTCATGTATGCTTTTTTTTTTACTGTCTACTCTGTATATTTTCCACTTATAGAGCTACAAAGTGAATTGAGTTATTAGAGGCGTCCGTAGTTTGAGAAGTAGAAGTGCCTTTCATTTTTCTCCACAGACATAAAATGTTAAGTGATGACAGTTGGAGGACTTCTAAGGTTTGGATGGACATGAAACTCTCCAAGTTAAATTATGAGCTGAAAAGATGGCCAGCTGTGTTCAATTAAAAGTAGGGCATTCACGACTGCTGCATTATAGTATTCACTTGGTAAATGGACTTGCATTTATATAGTGTATCTCTAGTCTTCCAAACACTCAAAGCCCTTTACACATTCAATAAAATGATGCTGATCGGCAATTGGATCAAACTAAAACCAGCCAGGTTTTGTAAGTCGACTAGATACAAGTCTGTAAATATAAACTTCCGGAGAGAAATCGAGTACGACTCCCAAGAAGCATTTTGGTGTGAAACATCTAATCACCAAATGTAAAATTCTATTGGAACAACACAACTTCTCAGGAAAACAAAACAGACACACTGATGGCCATAACATGAGCCTTTTATTGTTGTTATATTATTTGGGAAATCATTCAAGAAAATACTTCCAAAAACCAACAGCTTGTCTCACTTCACAGCTTTGTTTTGTGTCTCTTCATCCTGGAAGAGCAATCCCACTGTTGCTTGGATTTCTCCCAGTTTTTTAATGTGTTTTCTTCCCTTGTGAGAATCTATGGTCCAACGATAGAGGGTGTTTCATGTTACACAGATAGTGAATCCAAAGCTTGTGATTGTGGGATAAACTTCACTTGAAACAACATAAAAATACATAGATTTATGTGTATGAGGAGGATGATCTTGACAGCTGAAGAGCATGAAGAACCTGGAGTTCTTCATGCTCTGAAAGCGTAACAAAATGAAGATAAATCTGCCTATCTTAAATTACAATGACTGGGGCTCCATTTGTTTTGAGCGCCTTCACATTAAAGCGTTTTCTCAGTTGTGCTTTCACAAGATTAATGCATGTTGGTTTGTCTTATCTTATCAACCTGCCAAGATGCTGTTTGTCTGGATAAAAAGGTGTTCGGTCACAGCAAATAACTTCTCAAGGACTTTGGAGTGTTGACTTGTAGTAAAAAGTGTGTCAGGAGAGCAAACTCCAGTAACTGTTTCCTCACAGAAACCGTGGCCTCATTTTACAAGAGCTTCCACCATGAAGGCTTTTTCAGGCGTTACAAATGAGACATGGAAGACCAATCTCTCTGGTCCATTTGTTTTATTTTCGGTAGTCCTGGTTTTATGTTCCGTAGTAATTTGTCCAATAGGAGAAATCAGGTGAACACTTTTTTATTTTGTTAACTAGGATGCTACTTGTTAAAAAACCAGTGGACCAGATTCATTTGCTAAATTGTGGTCCTATATTTTCTGTATAAAGCCTTCACCTTGGTTTGATGTGGGTTTTTCCAGACAAATCGTTGCTGTTACTCTCCCGTGTTGTTACATGCGCAGCCTTTCATGGGTCCGTTTTTGTAACACGTGTGAGATACTTGAAGAGAGAAAAACGACCATCGAACTTGGATGATATCGACTGCGGTCCAGAGGTGCTGTCGCCAGCTGATGATGTATGAGGCGAGGAGAAGCGTTCATCAACGAGCAGGAAGATTACTCCCCCATCCCGAGACACCTCTCTCTCTCTCCCGCTGCCTCTTTCCTCCCAAAGTGAAGATCCATCACTCGTCTCTCCACCCCCATGCACTTCCTCTTCACATCACAGTGGCTCCTCTAAGACATTTTTCACTATGCTTTCATTCTGGATGTTTATTGATCCTTTTTTTTCTTCTCTCCACCCCCTTGATCAGGAGTTCAGGGATTACTTGCCCACTGTGAGATGACCTGTATCAGCAAATATAAACCCAGCTCGAGTCACAGATTCCAAGATTACAAAATGATTAATTCGTGTCAGAATTAGACATGATTTCAAAATGTAATGTTCATGCGATCCCCGATATTATCCCAATAATCAAAATATGCTTGAAACTTAAAATAACACAAAGACACAATGGATTACTTCAATTTACATTTTGTAAGGGACCCCAAAAATATTTTTTTTCTTGTGAAAAATCTATCTTAAAAAAGATAATCATAAATAGAACATCTCCCTGCATAAATATAGGATGACTCAATTTTTTGAAAATAGCAACAGTGAGTTTTTTTACATGATAGTTCCTGTGTTTGTTTGTTTTTTTAAATCAGTTTCTATTTTTTTATTTCTCTGCCACGACAGCTGCCTTGGCTGCTCATGACGATATTCGAAAATATGCCGATTATGGAAATTCACCACAATCAATTTATTGTGTTTTTATGCTAATTGGCCATAACATCTTAATTCATCCCGTCAGAATGTGGTTCTCTATCACAAAAGGTAAATCTACAGGTCTTTAAAGGCATTCAATTCAGGTACAAAAGATATTAAAAAGGTCGTAAATGTAATGTCTAAAAAAGTCTCTCTTTAATCTCCCTTTGAAGGTCCACTTTAAACTGCACATCCTTTATCTTTCTGAGTACGACAAGCCTGCAGTGTGTCTAAATTATACTTAGTTACTAATCGTGGGAATCATAGCTGTTGGGGCAGCTTTGCTCATCACAAATCCTCCACTTGATGATGCAATCACAGGCCAAGCAGTAGCAAGAAAACCTTATTTGAACCCCCAAGACCTTGAACCATTCTCTCAGTCAAACAACACTGTGAGACTTTGAAACCAGTAAAGATAAAGTTAGAATTTTAAACCGGGGAAAGCAAAAGGTGGACTTAGAGCTAGAGTAGAGAGAAATATAGAGCGTTTTGTTAAGTGTAATGTTAATCTATGTCAAGTAAATTACAAGTAGTTAGTTGAAAATTTGTGAAATGGGCCTTGAAATTCAAGTCCGACTGGAAGTCTCCTTAATGCTGTTCGTTTGCTGTCATTAACACTTCCACCCTCTATATAATTAAGTTATACAGTAGAAGGCTTTTTCAAAAATGCCCATAATTAATACAACATACATGCATTTAGAGAAATTAAGAAACTCAAGTAGAGGTAGATGAGAGGGAGTGAAGGACCATAAAACGAAATTACAGCACTTATATACTTCAAATAACTCTTGGATCATATTCAACATTAGAGACTGATCTATGTCTGAGTGTCCAAGTGTCTCTAGAAATGGATCACACAAGAGTTTTATAAGCAGTGACATGAGGTCATAATACTTCTATAACAGCTCTCCTGCATGCAGACAAAATACTTCTGCAGTTCATTGTGTCAAAAACAACTTTTTTGCTGCTCTAGTGTAGGACTGTCTCGATACCACAAATTTTGTTGTACATACTAGTGAAATTCCAGGATTTTCAATACCAATTTCATTACTCAATTCGATATCATGGTAAAAAAACAAAACAATAAGTCCGATGTGCTTAAACCTACACTCCTTTATTACCGTTTGCATACTGTTTTTTGCAAACTTATTATAAATACCAAGTATCTACATTTTACAAGATCAAACTTGAACACATCATGATAATGTTAAGATTGATTCATTTTAGAGCTTGAACGCATCAAAATGTAACTTAATGCAACCTCCGTACGTTAGCTATTAGCAAAGTTATTTAGCCAATTATTTATCCAGTTTCGGGCGATAAGCCTCGATTATATTTATCTGCTAAACTCGCTATCTTTTATTGAGTCATAATGCAAACCATTCTATGTATTTTAAGCACTCAAACAGTGCACTGTTTGCTTGTTAATTCAAAGTTTATTAATATTGAAGGTGTTGCATGTTCAAATTGCACCAACTCGTCGCAGCACGACCGTGGCCCCCAGCAGTACACCTGCCAGGTGTGAAGTAGAGATGGAAATAAAAACATGCAAAGGACACACACATCCACATACGTACATACAGTTATTCCCTTATGATTTGAAGTAGTCTTCCTCTGCAGCGATCAGCAAAGCTGCAAATAACCTGCAGACTTTACAAACCTCTGTATAGCACCTCATTTGTTGCCCAAAGCAGTTCTATTGTGTTTTCTTTTCCCTCATTTCTCTGCAAAAGTTGGACCACAAAAAACAACTGCTACAAGCCGTGTTAGCTCCAAGTTTGCACATATGCCAAGTTGGCTTTGGCATCAAAATGTTGTGGGAAAACACAATTTCTCAAGCAAACAAAACTGCTCATGTACACAAAACTCTAATCTCTGGATGCATTTGGATGCATGTTTTTGTCATAAGGGACTACAAAATAAAATATGACCCTGGTTTTCCAGTACTGAGATGTATCAGGGAAGGAGGATTGACAGTCTGATAATTTCACCTTCAGCCAAGTGAGAAGGAGCTAATCAGTGAAACAAGTCGGTATAGATTGTGGATTGAGTGAAAACCTCTCAGCCCTCATATAATTACTCTCCCTGAGACAGTCATACAAGGAGGCAAGGCAGCTTCCTGCAATAATTCATATACACACATAATATTTTATATATGGGAACAATGTATTTATATATGTAAAGACTAGTTTTTATTTATCCATGGTCCATGGTCATAATTCTCTTTTTAACGCCTTGTCTCAATCTGACCATGTAAAACCTGCATCTCTGAATATTAATGAGCATTTTGAAATTCCATATATGCACCGCAGCCGCCTGCAAGACCTCACCGAGATAAATGAATAAATGGATATGTAAATAAGTGGAGGTGAGGTAAACAGAGTCCGGGAAGGAAGAGGCATGAATAGTACATGTTCCAAATTGATTTCAGCTTCCTTGCCCTTTAACTCATTTAGTCAGCTCGGGGAATACCTTATGAACCAATAGAAATCTGTGTGTTTATGAGAGTGTTTGTGAGTGTGTGTGTGTGTGTATAGGTGCATATACACATGTGTTTGTCTTTTGTAGAGCATTCAGTGTCTCTGTAAGCCCAGGACTTGTGATGAGGGTTGGACACCCCGAACTGGTTATTTAAGGAAACTTTACCCTTTTTTTTTACCTGGCTTTGTGGGTGGTGTGCACAAATTAGTGTGACAAAAAATTGTAATTTGATTACAAACACGGTTCTTACTCATCCTAGAAAACCTGGAAACCAGTGGAAGAATTTCAAGTCATTGAAAACGCATGGAAAATGAAAATAATTCATCTTATTTATTCCTGAAAGCAAAGTCTGGGCCTCCTTATTGTTAGTTTTGTCTCTAGACTGTGGCTTTAGGCTTCACCAAAGACAGCAATAATTTCTGATGCATGTCATAAACATTCTTTGTCATGAACATCTGAACAGCTGTGTGCTACATGTAAAATTACCTGCACAGTTTCTAGTCATTGTTTCACCCAATTTTGCCTTTTTTCGTCACTTGAATGCATCACTGAAAGCCAGTAAGGTGTTGAACATTGAAAGCAACTGGTTCGTCTTATCCAGAATTGTATTTTTATACTGGTGGAGTAGGTGATAAATGAAGAAATGCTGGCTAGTAGTATTTCATAGCATCCTGCTAACCACGGGACACCCTTCTACGTGACAGCTCCATTTGATTATTTAAGTCTTTTTCTTATTTCTTCAACCTTTTGTTAAATCTCTCCTCTTTGATTTTCCCCATTTCCATCTCTTTTTATGATTTAAGAAACCTCAGCAGATGAAATCAATAAAGAATCATAACTTATATATTCAATTTTCCACCCGATCCCAGATGCTCAGGAGGTTTTATGTGAGAACAGGTGCTCCTGATACTGTCTCGACATTTTGAATATTTATTGCAGATGTGCACCATGAAGCATTTCTTGTCTTACCTAGCAGCTCAATTCAAGAAGAGAGATATATCGCGCTATTCTCCCAGTGAAGAAAGATGTTTGTAACTAGATAGTACAAGGGGAGATACAAAATTGAAAAGGAAGATATTATGTGAATAAATATCCAGAAACAGGAGAGGTTACATTATTCTTTTCCACCTTTGCTGGGAAGGTGCTGTTTAAATCCCAGTTAATGAATTTCAGTTTATCTGCAAAACATCTCAAAAACGACAAATATCCGGGTTCGAATAAAACTAAATTAAAATTTGGTGGTTACCAGTAATTCACACCATTAGATAATATTGTTTTAAGTATCACGTCGCAGTGGAAGAAAACGTTTATAATTCTTAAAGGGTACTTTTTCAAGGCCGCGGAATCAAATGCAAGTTTGTTTAACAGAAACTCGAAGAACACTTCTGAGTTTCTTTGAGTTTCAAATCTGATGTCTGTTCTTCTCACACATTTCTTTCTTCTCATTGAGAATAATCCTCTCCCGTGTCCCACTGTGGACGGGCAGATGTGTTGCGGCAGACCGCTTACTGTGTTGCCTTCTGGTAATTGGGGGTTAGGGGATGTGAACGTGATGCAGAGAAGTAGCATCCAGCGGCGGGGTGTTGTTTGAGGTAGAACAGCATGCAGCCGACTGACGAAGTGTGTGCTTTTGATGAATCTAGCTTTATCCCCTCACCCCCCTGTCTCTCTCTCTTGTTTTTTACATTTTCTCTGGCTGTTCGCTGTGAGCCAGTAACTGAGTGAATGCATGCTAATGAATGGAAACGCTCCGTTGTGTGTGTGTGTGTGTGTGTGTGTGTGTGTGTGTGTGTGTGTGTGTGTGTGTGTGTGTGTGTGTGTGTGTGTGTGTGTGTGTGTGTGTGTGTGTTTTTGCTGCAGTGCTGAGAGAGACGGCAGATATCAGTCTGTTAATAAAGCAGCACAGAGCACATCTGTGTCTCCGGAGTTTTCAATTCTTACTCATTGTTTTTTTTTTCTGTTCTGCATGAGTCGGTGCTTCCAGGAAATAGAAAAACTTAATGTGTGACTTTGATTAACTTTCTCAAACATGGACTGGTGATAAGTACCTACATGTGTGGACACTTTTACTTGTGAATCCTCGAATATACATGCAAATCTTCTATAAACCTCAGGTGAAAAAGAGCATTACTTAAAAGCTACAACAAATTTAGTGAGTCTTATAGCTCAGATATCTGCAGGGAGACTTCATATTTAGCATTCTTCCAACTTGGAGGAAACCCCTTGGGCAAACCCACAACACACATCTGGTCTGGAAACACCTCTGGATCCTCTGGAGGAGCTCAAGGATGTGTCTAGGGAGAAGGATGTCAGGTCTACTTTGCTTTCCTGGCTCACTTAGACCCAAACACGTGGCAGAAAATTCATACATGGATGGATAGTATTCACAGTAGAGTACCGTTGAGCTAGTATATTAAAGCTGACATCTACTGGAATAGTCAAATTGCCATCCTCCGTGTTCAAAATGCAAATCATGAAGGTTGTTAGTAGCTTTTTGACAAAGGTGCAGAAGCCATGAGCCTGGTTATTCTTTCAGAAAAGTCACGTTGGTTTTGAAGGTGTTGAACTTTTCACTACTTATTTAAAGTGTTGTAGCAGTAGCTGTGTTTCCACAGAGATGGAAGACAAGAGAGATTTCTTGTCTTTATTTTTAGCAATTTTTAACCCAACTTTCCTGGATTCTGGAAACAAACATCTGGGTCACTGGTGTGGTCAGCTGCAGGGTTTAGTATCGGGGCAACTGTGTTTATATTTGGCTCATGTTATTATTATGTATGTGTGTGTGTGTGTGTGTGTGTGTGTGTGTGTGTGTGTGTGTGTGTGTGTGTGTGTGTGTGTGTGTGTGTGTGTGTGTGTGTGTGTGTATTCATATGGATACTACTTGCTCATCCCAGCCCGATCCATCATGTCACTACTGTCTTCCCTGTGGAAAAGATAACTACCTTACCCTTCCTCCCCCATCTTCCCACTCTCTTCCCTTTTTGTTTTGCTCATTTCCCCTCTTATATGTTTTTTTTTTTTTTTTTTTTTTTTTTTTTTTTCCCCCACCGCTGTCGTCTCTCTCTTTCGCCGGTGGCCATTCAGGTTTCTGAAGGGGTTTCCCTCTCCCATTGATTTCCTGCGAGCCCCTCACTGGGAGCGAGACACTCCAGGCCCCTCACCCCACTGCGCTGATTTACTCAGGCTGTAATAGCATAATGTTTTTTTGAGACCCCCCCCCCCGCCACTCCCACTTCACTTCACTTCACACACACACAGCCACACACACACACACACACACATACCCACAGCCCTCCCAGCTATTTTGGCTCACGTGGCAGATTCATCGCGGCGTGCTGGCAGGAGAGGAGCGGGACACCTGGCTGAGGTATTAACATCGTTGTGAAGCACCCGTGCTTCGGCTCCACTGAAACACAGCGTGTAGATTCACACACATAAACACACGTATGCTAAGATTTGTTTTTACTATATTTGTTAGGACATTTCAGAGGATTGTTGTTTTTTTACACATGTAGCTACAAATAGAAAAGAATAAGCAGGATATTTGTCATTATAAATGGAAACAAAAACAAGGATACTCTTAGCATCAGAGGTCAAGGTGCAAAGTGGCAGCAAGTGGAACTAGAATTGGTCAAATTTAACATATATGCAGATGCTCTGTAGTGCAAAGCTACAAGAATTTAATAAAAAAATGCAACAACAACTGACCAATCAGCACTGAATATACAAAAAAGCTAAAGCTCAGCAGGAATATGCTCAAAAGCTACAGATTAGCAAGACATAGCCTGCCTCTTATCCATCCGTATATGTCTGAATGCACAAAAACAAAAATGATTACTCCCAGCTTACTCTTTAATATGTCGCTGATAAGAATGTTTTTCAGTCTCACGTGATTTAAAAATGGTTAAACCTGTGGTGGCAGTTGATATGATTGTGCCAATATGCAAACCCTGCTCCTTTACAACAAGTATTGATGTTAAGGAATTTCTGTGAAGCTGCATTGTGCAGATCCAATTTATGTTGCTCCATCTGTTGAAGTTATTTTGATCGTGCTCTTGTGAAAGTTTGCTCCTCTATTCTGAGCTGGTGTGTTTGCCCTCAGCTATTGTCCACACACCTGAGAGGAGTTCTTCACAGTCTCCATTCATCCTCGGCCTTCACTGACTCGATGAAGTAGAGGACCTGAGTCTCCGGTCTGCAGAGAAGCGCTCGTCTTTGTTCCGAGTCCCAAAATACACCAGAGAGCTCAGAAAAATGAAACAGTCACACTCCTGAATACACAATGGACTCGCTGTGTAAACTCCAGGCACACATTTCCCTCTTCCACCCTCTCTCTTCCTCTCCTTTCCTTACCTCTCATCTCTTTATATTGTCTCCCCCCTGGGTAATTGTGGCGACCCAGACACTGCCACCTCTGCAGAATATCAACACACTCTTAATGTCATCTCACTCAAATTCTCCAGAGAGCAAGCGAAGAGGAGAAGAATATGGAAAGGGAGATGGAGCTGAAGGCAAGATCAAGCTGTTGATAGTGATGGGTGGAGAAATGACTGAAGACAATCGGCACACACGGGTGTACGTGCGCCGCATTTTGACCACCGTATCTCTAAATGAAATGGAATTGTTTTCCTTATCTTTCATTTTGCATTCTATTGTTGCTCTATGAGGATAGTAACGGTTTCCCACTGCGCGCATTGTTTCTGGAAGGATTAGTGACAGGAAAGTCAGGAAATTGAATCCTTTTTTGTGAAATCATGGACTATTAGAGAACTTTTACAGGTAGATCAATTCAATGTGAAACTATGATACGTTTCCTGCAACATGTTTTTCAAATTACCAGTTTCCTTCCCACTCCCTTTTAATATATAGTTTATATTTCACCTATTCTCTTAAATCATTATAATGAGTTGTTAAAATGCAGGTATGCTCTTCACCTTCGACAGTTACCTTGTACCGACAGCAGCATGCATAATAAGCAGAGCTCGTGAGGATTTTCCACCCTGAATCCCCTTTTGTGAGGGAGAAAAACCCCGCCTCCTACTACTTTCATTTCCTTTTTCAGAAAAAAAAAATGTATTTTAATTAATATTTTGGATTCACAGCTCATCATTTGAAAGTATGATATCCTCCTTAAGATATACTAGAATGTAACATCAATCAAAGCCAAGGCAGTACGGAGTTAATGACAGTGGTCACATTTCAGTCTTTTGTCTTCTGCATTTTTGTGGTCAAATAATTGCAATTACATCATATTATGCAAATCCTAGGTCTGTATCAACAAAACCGAATATTGCAATTATTATGTCACGCTTGATGACTGATACCATCATAATGTGCTGTATATAATAAGTGGAGGTAGTCACCGTGACATCATTCATTGGTTTGCGGACTGCATTTTTGTCTCGAGTTCAGTATTTTGGCTGTTGCCATCTTGTGAAGCAACACAACAGGTTTGACCTAATTATATTCAAAAGCTTTACAAGACATTCTCATCTGGCAGAAAGGTTGTCATTTTTCTTTTATGAACTGAAAAAACACTGTGAAAGGGTTGAAGTTGTAAGACGAAAACACAGACAACTCCCAGACCCAACAACCTGTCAATCACAAGGTAGCCCCGCCCTAAATCATACCCTGCTTTGTCATCTAAATGGACCATCATTTACTAAATGAACATCGTGCTGTATTGAAGAAGACATGAAACTAGCTATTGAGACCGTAAACTCATGTTTACAATGTTTACTGAGGTAATAAATCAATTGAGAAGTTGGGTCATTTTCTCATAGATTTCTATACAACCAGACTTCTTTTTGCAACCAGAGGAGTCGCCCCCTGCTGGCTATATGCAACAATGCAAGTTTTTCCGCACTGGCTTCACTTTTCAGACCCGGAAGTTAGTTTTTTTGTGTGTTATGTTTATTATGGAATAGTTGTTTTGTTGATGAACCCTTAACTTCGTACCGAACCTACAGTATCTCCTTATTCGAGAGATTTGCATAAGATGGTGGAGTGGTTTTTTTTTAGGCTTTGGGTTTCCTTAGTGAAAAACAGACTGTTTACCCCGGTAGAAAAACAAAATTAACAAAACAGGAAGAAGCAAAACTTTTTGGGGGCAAAGGAAAAACTCAGACTCGGTGGAAGTCACAGAAAAGTTGCTGAAGCCTTGCAGTTTATTAAGAAGTTTTTGTTTCATAAAGAACCTTAATGATTTATTTACCAGGTGAGGAGTGAAGAAAGTTTCTCACAGAGTTGCGTACAGTTTTGTTTCCACTCTGATATCTGGTCCCTGCTGCTCCAGGCCTCATTCATGTTTCTTCACTTGTTTTCCTCTTCCTTTGCTGGAGCCACAGAGGCTTTTCTCTAGTTAACTCCTATTGATCGCTGTGTTTGAGACGTGCTGTTTATCACACCGTCTACCATCCCTCCACCCTCAGGTAATGAGACGAGGGGAGTTAAGGTAAACACAATCAATACGGACAAAGGCGGCTGGTACAGACAATATCTAGGCAATCTTTGGCGAGAGACCAGGAGAGCTAAATTAAATTCTCCTCTGTTTCTTCCTCTCCTGCTTTGCATGAAAACACTCCTCGTTGTCTCTTGTCTTATTATCATCCTCCAGTTAACTGTTAATTTAGGATGTTTGTTTAACTCTGAGCAGGAGTGTGTTTATAAAGGTGGTGATGTCATGTAATACAAACCTTTCACCTTTCAACAGTGTATAAAGTAGACTCAGTGGCTTTAAAGATATTAGTTGGAAAAGGATAATTATGTTTGGAAAGCCAAATATTGGTCGGACTAAAGCAATGCATTTACAGAAATGCAAATACAAAATCATTGATAGATATATATACATTTCATTCAGTAGTAGCCCTAAATTTAACTATTTAAATCTATCAAAAAATTGCATTTTGCCCAAAATTTTGGTATAATTTAAAGCCACAACAAGACTCAATCTTAAAACAGTGAAAGCAGATTTAATGATGAAATTAATTGATCTCAAATAAAGTTTATGGACATCACTAACTAACCGATATTTAATTGAAGTCCAGGAGTGTCCACATTTACCCGGAAAGTCAACATATGTTTTTAACCCCAGTTTAGATTTCTGATTGTACAATGTTGAAAAGACCAAGTACATTATATTCTCCTCCTCCACCAGCGACACTGACTTTCCTGCCATTAAAACTCTAAATGAGTCTCACATTACACTTGCTGAGTCATACAAATGTGAAGGAAATAAAAATCAAACTAGTCTTATTGACCACCACTTATTGAAATTCACAAGCCACAACCTACTGTGTAAGTGCTCGAATGTTTCCGTCTGTGCTTTGAAAAACATTTTTATTCTATGCTGTTTGTACATCTCTCTAATTTGATGATATATCTACCTGATATCCTTCCTATTGCTCTCTAGTAAGGTCGTATTCTTAGTCTATGGTTGTTAGCGTTATCTCTTTAACAAATGGGTTTGCTTGAATGGTGTCCTTTTGGTTTATTACAATTTTAGTGATGTTACTTATTTCCATCTGGGAAGGTCAGGTAGATCTTACCTTCAAGTTGAATGCATCATATTATTATTTTCAGTAGTAGAATTGTCAGACAATAATGGGAAGCACCAGGGATCAGAGATAGATTTCATATTTGACAAAAGTCCTTGGATTTAAACCCAGAAGACGTCAAACACCTTTTGTTGTTGTCAGAAAAACAAACGTTAAGACAGAATGCTGGAGAAACAAACATGTGTGGAGGCTGTGGTTTCTAGTCTGATTTCTCTACAGCTGTTCAATGGAAAAGTGATGAAATCTGAAGTATTTGTAAGTAAATGCGGCGCCAAACTCTTTCTGCAGCCTGATCTGACAGCTGTTGATCCTGCAGGTGGAGGGATTTATCTGTGCTGATACTCCACACCGACTTTGACTTGGTGGGAAAAAAACGCAGCTCTTTGTAATCTCTTCTTCACCAATCTTTATTTTTTTTTTAAATTGCTTCCTCTGGTCTCTTTGTCATACTCGCACCTGAAAAGCAAATCTCAGTTCTGGAGTTATGGCAGAGCTCCGATGATCCGAGCATCTGTTGGATCACTCCTTCCTGACCCAGACTGTAAAAATGATGGACGCCAGGCGCTGTCACAGCCTCTGCTCTCTCTCTCTCTCTCTCTCTCTCTCTCTCTCTCTCTCTCTCTCTCTCTCTCTCTCTGTCTTTCTCTCTGTCAGGATATCGACTGATCGGCGGAGATAGCGGATGAGACTAATGAAATATTAAAGCGCAGAGGCCAGCGTCTGTGTTAGGCCCCATAACGTGGTGACATGAGCTATTGAACCCGGGGCTTTTATCACCGCTGTGGAAGAAGAGTCACAGCATTGATTTTGGAGTTTCTTTTTTTTTACGGCCTATTTTTACGACAGACACACTTAGGCACTTTTGGCCAAAGTCCTTTTCAAGCCCTCACTTCAAACAGCGAGGCTGCTGCAGCGGACGCTCCCCATGTAGGAAACTGGATCCGCTGCTCAGACACATCCCAGCAGAAACACTTTCAGTAAAATTGTGCGCATGTATGAGAATGAATGGAGAAGCTTCGGGACTCCAGCCAAGAAAGAGCCGGGCATCCTGGAAACCTCATCCTCTTTATGAATAATAAAACAAGCGTAGTAAAAAAAAAAATCAGCTCTCACTCACTCACGTTCTGACACCCTGCCTGGCTAGCTGCACTGACTGCTGCTCCATTATATATTTATTATATGATTTCTTTTTGTGTGTCTGTTGAGGGCAGATGATGCCATTGTCCCGCTATCAAGGCCGTGTCTCTGCTTCAGGCTGGAAAGAGGAGGTGAGGGGGGGGGGGTCAGGGGTCTGGAGGAATTTAATAATTTGTCTCCTTTTTTTTTTTTTTTTAATGCCTTTTTTAATTCGCTTCTCAGACTCTGCAGGTGCATCAGTGACACAATTAAATCTGTTGGTTTGAGATAAATAATGCCTGAATAAGGAAGTGGAGCCTCATTTGTTTTTCTGCTGCTTCTTGCATGTTGAATTTTTAGCAAAGCCAAACCTGGCGGGTTTCTGCAACAGAAATAGGAGGTTTTGTCCCGCTGACCTCATGGCTAAATACCAGACAGGCTTTCTCTTTATGTTAAAATCAGCATCTAGCAGTGGCGGTTCCTTCATAGGGGCGATTTGTGCGACGCACTACCAAACACGGAGTTTTTTTTTTTTTTTTTTTTTTTATCTAGTTGTTAAGGCGGGTGATTAATCTGCTGTATGCAAACTGGTTGTATATGTCATTGTCCAATCAGATTAAGGTCGCGCCTGGTGTTGCCACGCCCATTTGGGGCGATTTCTGTCAAGCCCAAATTTGCACCAGAACTCTCCCATTGACATTCATGGTACGTCCGTTTTTTTCAAAAATCATGCTCCCAATACATTTTCTATGAGGGTTTATGTGCTCGCACAAACGACGTGCTTACGTCATCTGGCCGTTGGCCGGCCCGAGGCATAAGCGATACAAGCGGGCGCTTGGGGCCTCCTGACCGCCAGGGGGCCCCCTATCGAAAAAAAAAAAAATTATAATTAAAAACAATTAAAAATAATAATAATAATAATATTAAATAACTTAAACAAGTGACCTGATTGAATGAAATAAAGAATACATCTATACAAGAAAATTCTGATTTTACGATCAATATATCTGCCAGCGTTACTGCTACCTACTGAGCATTTTGAACTGTGGCAAAATATTTTGGACATCCTTCTTTTTGTATCTTGCTGGTCTACCATCGTGCCTTTGTTCAAGCACCTTTTGACTCAGTAAAACATTTGAACTTGACTTCCCTTGTCTGCCTCTCTGCAATTGAGTCTCTCCTTTGGTCTTTTGGTAAACTGTCAGCCTGCTTAATTGATATCTGATACCTGAATTTATATGCACTAACAAGTTAGGGAAATGGTCTTGCTACCTAGACAAATATACCTCAGTCCTATGGACTTTTATGGTACTTATGGACATAACGGGGGGAAATTGCACCACCTGAAAAAAATGTCAGGAGCCGCCACTGGCATCTAGTATTGGACCTGTGGTTTAGGCTGCCCAGCAATGAGGATAGAAGACAAAGATGGTGATTTAAAATGGAGAACAATCACCTTATACAGCTGCCCTGACCTTTGAGAGGAAAGACGAAGGGGTGTTGGATGTTAATGGAGGGTGTGTTTGGAGAGCGGACGGGAAGGTCGCCCTCCTCGCAGGTTGCAGCGGTGTTTTGAATAAAGTGCGAGGCTAATGCACGGAGAAGATGAAATGTCAGACGTAAGCGTGTGAATGTCAGGCCGCCTGGTTGGGCAGGTCATCCGCCATTAAACAGTGATTAGAATCATTCTGCATCTCTGGGCTCATTCTCATTGGAGTTTGTAGTGTGGTCACAACGACATCAAGTATCCAGTAACATTATCTTAGCTTTCATAAATATCTTGAAAGGAATTGACTTATAGCTTCAAGTTATAGCTCAAATTCAAGATATCCCTATTGTAATTGTGACTTATTATGACTCCAGTTTCAGATATTTGTAATTTAATTTGGCTGTTTGTATCTTAGTTTGAGATTTCCAGGAAGATAACCAAGATATCTCCTTTGTAATTTTGACTTATTATAACTTTCAGATATAACCAGTTTCAGATATTTATAACTAATAATATTTGTGATTGTTAGTATCTTAGTTTGAGATCTCCACGAAGATAATTAAGATATATTTCAATGTGCTGAAATAAGATATCTTTAAGGTTTCTTGAAATTGAGTTTAGAGAAGTGGATATTTACACCAAGATTTCTGTAATTCTCATTTCTTTCAGGCAGAATTGAATTGTAGATTTCTCAAATTCGATTCTCCATACAACTCAATGTTAATTCTTCCTAAGCAGGTTGTAATAAGAAATAAATACATTATAGGGATAAAAAATTGTAGTCCTATCAGCCCAATAAATAACAATATGGCATGATGATTTGAAGTTGACCATTATTAGTCTAATATTTCTCTCTCTATATAATTATGTGTGTGTTCTTCCTCTCTCCGTCTTTCTTTAACCTCTGTCTGTCAGCCTATTCTCTTGTCTCGTTAATTGTTGGATTTCATCACTGATACTTAGACACATTTCATCTCCAGCTGTGTTTGGTGCACTCAGTGGCGAGATCCATGCGTGGGCTATTGTCAGTGTGCGTGTGTGTGTGTGTGTGTGTGTGTGTGTGTGTGTGTGTGTGTGTGTGTGTGTGTGTGTGTGTGTGTGTGTGTGTGTGTGTGTGTCCATATCTGTCTCTCTGTGGTGATGTGCTATTAAAGCTCTCCTCGGGGCTTCATTGTGTGTGTGTGACCCATCTTGATGCCAAAACGTTGCCCCTCCCCTGCATTTTGCTCTTGTTTCGCGCCCTTGAGCGCTCGCTGGGTGTGAGAGTGTGTGTGAGGTGGGGGGGTCTCAGAGCAGGTGGTACACCTCAGGGTACGGCACCGCACGTCTGCAATCATTCGGAAGTGAGACACACTCACTTCCCGCGATACATTATTGTTCGTTCGCTTTGTTTCAGTTCTTGTGCTCGCTGGAAGCTGAGTAGACGCCAAACCCTCCCGACCTCGCTACATAAACGAAAGAAAAGAAGACATGCACGGGGAGAATAATTGCAATCCAGTACAGTTACTTTAAATTGGAAGCGGCTTACCAGCATCAAATGCCCGCAGACATGTAGGGATATTTTCTTTCACACAGTTAACAAGCAAAATGAAGAAACAGGCCAGGAGCAGCCAATCTTCGTAATAAACATCTCCCGTCTTTGACTTTTACTGCATATTTCTCTGCACTCTCACTCAATTTTGTTTTAGTTTAGTTCAGAACTTTGTCGTCCCACAATAGCTACAATGAAAGTAAATTCCTGTGCCCATTTTGTAGCAGGTGTGATAGGAAGTAGGCAAACATTTTTATAGATGAAGATGCAAAAAAAAAAATGTATTTACAGTTACAGTCCAAAAATGCAAGTATGTCATATTGCAAGGTGTCATATTTGAAATTCAGAGAATAAATTGGCATCAAACAACTATTTTAAATGTGAAGATATATGGAGTTATGTCCACATGAGCAAAGAACGAAGTCGCTCATCCGTGTGTCGTGTGTGTTGTCATCCAAGCTTCTCTGTGATTTGTTTACGTAGCCGGGCTGACAACCAGCCACAAGCTAATCGCCCCCTCACTGCACAGCTCTTCTTTGGTGGTTTTGGCCGAAAATGCTGTCCCGACCCACGGCGCCACCCTAGAGACATAGCGCCCTCCCTCCGGTTCCCTCTCAGTTAAACACTGTTATCGCTGCTAGAACTCTTAGATAGATATGCAAGGAATTCCGTATTGAGCATCTTTAAGCTGTGCACAGAATGTTCATCACCTTATTTTGTGGAAAATGAATATCTGATCACAGGGGTGGATGTTTTTCTTACACAAAGGAAGCTGCAGATTTCAAATTATTATTTTTACTTTACTTTTTTACACATCGCTCATGTCTAAGCTCAATTTTATGTCAGTATTAGAACCAAAAGAACTTTCAGCTTCCAATATGATGTCCTTAAAATATGCTGTCAATTGCTATGTAATGAATCCAGTTGCCAAAATCATAATAAGTAGCTTAAAAAGCCGATCACGAACGCAAAGAAATCCTGGGCAAATTGCTTGTTTTTTCCGACCAACCATCCATAACTTCACAAATATTTCATTTCAACTGATATGAAGCAAAGAAAAGCAGAAAATTCCACTTGAAAGGCTGAAACCAGAGTATGTTTGCATATTTGCATATTTAAGAATGGGCCTATTCTTGTTCTGACTTTGCACTGTGGGTGCTTTATCAATATTGTCTCTTTTAACCAACAGGCGTGTATTCCTCTGTAGGTGCTGCATCTTTTTAAGCCTGCAGCTCTCCTCAGAGAAGCTCACTCATTTAAGGAAGCTTTTATAGTTAAGAGCGCATCGCTAAGTCTTTCCAAAGAGCCCAAAGATGCGCTATTCCCAACAGAAATCACCCTGCTTCTGGCTTTCTTAATCTTCCATCCGTCGTCCATCACAGGGAAGGGAGCTGTCAGGGCCTCGCATCCCATCACTAGCTCCCCTCCCCCTTTCTGTACCCCTCGGCCCTCCCCCTCCTCACCCCTTTCCTGAGCGAGGAAGCCCTCATTAATGATGACAGGTGAGCATCCCCCAGAGGGACGAGACCAGCTAGGCCAGAGGGTTGGATGAGGATTTCGATGGAGGTGATGGGGAGGATCCTCTCTGTATGATCCAGTATCGGGTGCAAAATAAACTGTCCCTGGTGGGGGGCCATTATGGGGCTCCTGATGGTTTATGTAGGGAGGAGGGAGGCAGGACAATAAGAGGGGATGGGGGAAAGCAATGACAGCCTTAAAAAAACAGCATTTAGTGTTTGCTTCTTTGATAGATAACTCACTATGTCCAGTGATGACTATGTCCACGCTTAGTTAAAAAAAATGCGGTTACATGTGAGGTATGTTTTACCAAACTGAATACGGCCAAAGCTGGTGTATTCAGATTCAGCCGCCGTGGTGTGGATGTAGTCTCAAACCATTTGCAAGTTTGTGATACTTATAAGCACACATCCTTCTCCTCACTGCAAATCAGGCTACATCCTGGGGTTCTGAAGAGAGAATCCAATAAAGGAAGTTCCTTAAACTTGCATTCTCTCTACTGACCAGCAGGGGGCGACTCCTCTTGTTACAAAAGAAGAAGAAAAGAAGTCTGATTGTATGGGAGTCAATTAGAAAATGACCTTACTTCTCACTTGATTTATTACAACAGTAATTACTGTGAACATGAGTTTATGGTCACAATCTCTAGTTTCAAGTCTTCTTCAATACAGCATTATGTTCATTTAGTAAATTATATTCCCATTTAGAGTAAAACAGACGGCAAAGTATGGGTATGTTTTAGGGCGTGACTACAATTGTGATTGACAGGTTGCTACCAGAGCCGTGTACGCCGTCTCTAAAACGCTGTCACTCCTCCACAGTGCAAATATGTTTACTACCTTTCAATGGTTGCAAAAAAACAAAATGGCGACGGCCAAAATACCAAGGTCAAGGCTTAAAAAAACAAGGCGACTACATCCACTTCTTATATACATTCTGTATCTTATGTCTGGGCTGCATACAAACAGAACAACACTGCTGTCAATGGGGACAAACCATAATAACAGAACACACATACTGCAGAAAGCTGGAGGTGTTTACTGCTGAGCACACCCACAACATTATCACTCATTGCGGTGCTGATCAGATCGTCGGCTCAGTGCTTTGCTGTGATTCTTGCTGCAGGGCCAGTGCGAGGAGATCAGAGGCTGCAGATAACCTCCTATCCACGGAGGAGTGGTGTTTTGATGGGGAGGAGGGAGGAGGGAGGAGGCTGGAGTGAGTGAGAGGGGAGCATCTGGAAACTGACAGAATAACAGATTGACACACGGCACCTTGGGTTAATTTTAGCCTGCTGCTGACACTTTCTTTGGGAGAAAAACATTTTTTTCCACCAGGCAAGTCATTTAAGAACACATTTTTTTTAGCAGCATGTTTGCATTCATTTTACGTTGCTGTCAACACGTTCTGCAGGTCGCTGCTGGGTGGAAATATTGATCCAAATCTTTGCAGACAAGTAATTCAAATTTCTATCCACTTAGTATGGAGGCTTTTACTCCGAATCTAAAAGTAGTGTAGTGTTTTATGGCGATTAATTTCCATGTGAAAGGCTCTGCTCTTAATGAAAACCTCCTAGGCTATAATGGAGTGTTGTTATCCATCGCCTGCTCAGCCATTCTGCAAGAATAACAGCTGTCCACGGTGTCACCTCCACTGCAGACCGCAGACTGTTGTCTGTTTTGGCCTGGCTTAATGGAAAGCTGTGGCTTACACACCCTGTGGGCCACCTACGTAGTGTGTGTATACATACCATCAGCTCAAATCCCCGACCCGTGGAGGCTGTTTTTAATTACCTGTTTGATGAGACAGCATGGAAAGTGTCAGAGCGAGTGTGTTTCCCACTGCATGGTTTGCCAGCCTGGAGATGGAGAGGCAGAGAGAGCGGTTGTAGCAGCACATGTTGAATATATTGTGTGTCTTGACTACTACTGCTTATATTTTCTTATATTTTTGAAGGATCAACTGGTTGTGAATGGGATTTTTTCAGTGGCGTCTCTAAGCATCCAGTTTTTTAACAGACAGCTTCCCTTTGTTTTTGTTGTTTCTTCTCTCTCTCTCTCTCTATGTCTCACCTCATCTGTACTCGCACTACGATAATGGTCTTACCATTATGGAGACCAATTTACTGGTTTGTTTGTCTGTGAGAGCAATCCTGTCTCCTACAAAATTACATTCACTTGCAACTAAATTGCATTCTCAGTTGCGTTTTAAGGGACACATATTTTCCTCCGTGCAATCCACTGTGCAATAATAACATTATTCTGTCTGTTTATATCATATTTTATTTTAGTTATTGTGGATTTTTAAAGGTTTCTTTACTTATTTATTATTCTTTACTGTGTGATTACTTATTTACTTATTTATAATACTTGTTTTGATCTTATATTTTTTTTGCACTATCCTCTTTGCTGCTGTATGCTGCACATTTCCCCGCTGTGGGACTAATAAAGGATTATCTTATCTCTTATCTCGTCTTCCGGTCAAGGTTTTAAACACCTGGTTAATATTGTAACTTTAAACAAAACAAATCAAAAAACGCAACAAAAGCACTTGATTATGCTTAGGCAACAAAACTACTACTTGGATTTGTTGAGTCCACAAAAGTAGAAAGAACAGCAGTCTCCTGGGTGAAAGCACTGTGTTTTTTTGACGAATCCACCACTCTGACCTTGTCCCTACGTGGACATCGGCAGAATAACTTGAAACTTATTTGCAAGGAATGTCATTTTTAGGACCCAGGGCTGGTGAGATAGATGTTCTCTAAGAAAGATTATAGTTAGTTATATTTGTTAAATTTGGCCTTTTCGTCCCGAACAAACTGAACTATATCGTATTCCCTCAACTGATTTTGAACAGGTAGTCACAAAGAATGGGAAAAAGCCCAACATTTTAGTTGAGAATGTTTTGATAGCTGGTAAGTGTTTGAATATGTTGTTTTTGAGTTGGTGGTAGGGGTCCAGATTAATCTCCTTTGGTCTGCATATGACTCATAACACCTTCGCTTCTGGTTTCTATTACTGTGTCCGAGTGTGTTGTTCTGTCTGCATGAAACTGGAAAGTGAATGTGTAGATTTGTGTGTGTATATGTGAGCATTTAAGAACAAGGATGGCCTTTGCTATGATGCATGTGAGGGCTGAGATATCGTCTCAGATCCACCAGGACATTCACACGTGCCTCCCAGATGCTGGAAGCTCCTCCGTGCGATCCGCTGGAATTAGAGACAGGTTCTTTTCATACCTGGGAGGAACTACAAAGGCTTCCTCCTGCTGCTGGCTGCGAATATATCACCAGCAGAGCCGGTTTACAGCCCTCACACTGCCGCCAGCCTCACAGCGCTAACTCCCCTTTGTTGTACCATCCTCATGAATCCCAAGATTCTTCTCCAGAAATGCTACTACAGAAAGTTACACAGCATTTTCTGTGATGAGTACTTAGTTATATGTGTTACATTTGCTGCATTACGAGGCATATTGCAATCATTTCCTTGAAAGCAGGTGAAAACTATGCTGGATCTCAAAAGTGAAGGGGATGCAAAGTGCCGAACATTACTTAGTTCCTGCTTCTCATTTGTTTATTGTCTATTTGGATACCCATAGTGAACTAAGTATCTTTGGGTTTTGTAATTATTGGATGGATAAAACTGCTTGTTGAACATGTGTGCTTGGACTTCTAGAATAATAAATGGAAAAATCATGAAACTAATGTGCAGATTAATCAATAATGAAAGTAGTTCTTAGTTGTAGACATTTAATCCTCCCATTACCAGTAAAAAAAATCATATCAGTAAGTAAATTATTATCGGTAAAATGCAATTATGTATCAAAAGTTTAATTACCATATGCAGAATTGCCCTGTTCAAAGTGTTCTATTGCATTATTGAATGAATGAATAACTGCTATCGCCTTTAGGTGTAAGCAGCAGTTTAATGTTGTAGCTGAGGTGGAACAGATTTAAGCTCTAGGCTGTTCTATACTCTATAAAATAATAAAACATAGTGGAGTCCATGTATAAAGCATAAGTAAAAAAGATCTAACAATACCTCGAAACTGAATTTAAAGGGGAACTACGCCCATTTTTTTAATTCACACATGTTATTCCCATCGTTTAAGAAATATTGAAAATATTAGTTAACAGGAATAATTCACTATATCCAAAAACTACAGTAGAAAACTCTGTTATTACGTATAAAGTATAAAACTGCTTCTTAGTCGATGAATCTGGAAAGATGTAATAGATGACAATGAGAGCATCAATGGGAGTATTCGGGTGCATTTTCTGTTTCACTACTAAAAATATTATTTAATAATAAAGCTTATATAGGTACAAAAAAGAAAATATTAATTGCATATGGAGTAGCTCCACATTTATACTTAATGATGTTAGAAGTTTGAGACTAACTTCTCTGGTATCTGGCGTTTAGAGAGAGGAGCATGGAAATAACATATTGGTATTCTTAACATTGCTACTGTTCCCCTTTAAGTACAGCACTATAGTTACTTTTAAACACTAGTTTGTAGTCAAGCTGTGAAACTCTTTTTCCATATTGAAATGAGGGCTGTCAGAGAGCTGCCAGCCCACGCAGAGAGCTGTGCAAACATCCCTCTGTAGTGTACAGTAAATGCAGTGGAGGAGTTTCGTTTCCGAGAGAAGTCGTGGTTCATTAGCATCTCTTTCTGTTTCCCTTTGTATGAAATGTGCATTTTACTGGTTTAGTATTCAGGGAAACCTCAGCCATGTGAGTGTGTGTTTTAATGCGAATGTGAATTATCGTGTGATGATCTCCAGCCACTCACACTTTGGCCATCTGTGTATGCATAAATGTATATATGCATTTATTTACCCTCCACACACATACTACACTAGCGAGCATTGTGACACAGCTGAGCCCAACAGCTGGTGTCTGCATCCTGGAGTGGGAGGGGGGGATGTTGGCAGACTAACTGGCTGGAAATGGCAAGACAGCAGCAGTCTGGATTAAGGGATCAATGCTGGTGTCAGACAAACATTGGATTAGTACTGTAATCTCGACCCTCGCTGGCCCGAGCCTGAGACCGAGATCCGGCACTCTCCTTGCTCTGCGTTTTTAAAGCACCTGCCTGGATTAACGCGGAAGAGAGCCGGGCCCCGTCCAGACCTCTGGCCTCTCGTCCTGTAATGAGACTGGTAATTGAGCGCGGGGCCATAACGTTACCCATGAATGCCAATTATTGGGCCCCCGGGGATGGAAGGGCCAGGAGGTTGGAGATGAGCGCCGCTGTGTGTGTGTTGCATAATGCGTTCATGCATTTCAAATGGCAGGTTGGCCGTTTACCTTGGCACAGAGACAGCGAGATGGAAAAGCTAAGAGCACATGTCATTTATAGTTGGGTTTTGTGCTAATTTTGTGTTTGTGACGCTGCATTTCTAAGCAGTGGCTATTGTGCATTATCATGAAATAAGCCTTAAATCACACACACACTTTATCTTGTCCTAAAATGTTGCATCAAGTATCGGCGAGTGTGTCTCATTGTGTGAGTTTATGCACCGATTATATGTTATCATATCATTTATCAGCTCATTTAGGCTTCACAGAAACAACAACAACTGGTGTTAATCGCTACTTAACCGTCAATAAGCTATTGAGTGAGCCATCTCACTTATTTCTCATCTCTGTTAAGAGCTGCACATGTGCAGTACCGATCAAATAGTTGCTAGCTTAGAGGGTAACATTAGCCAGAGCTGGCAAAATGTCAGCAATTTGGCAATATCTTACGCTCAAAATTCTGTAAAAGAAAGTTCTATTTATTTATTCTCTGTATATATTTGTTCATGTTTTACAAAGGGTTTAACCTGAGCCACAATCATATCACATCAATACAGTATTACTAGTACATAGCTGTTAGAAAATACAATTAACAATACATATTTTTGTTTTTTACACATCGGTATCGGCCAGTTCAGGCATCGGGAAGGAAACCAATGGTATAGGAACATCTCTACATTTGACCCGAAGCACTTTTATTAGATGGGTGCTCATCATTCTTCCTTTATTATAACAAAAAAGATCCTAAAATGTATTGTTTTGGATATTGATATATAAATAGTTATAATATAGAATCCATATAAAAGTAAAATCCTTGATACAAAAATCTGGACATAAAGAACATTGTATGTAAGAAATTGCTACAGATTGACATGTTTATTTATTTGCTATCCAGACAAAATTTATGTACGTAATTTTAAAGATGCAGATGAAGATCACAGCCTCAATCTTCTTAAATAACTTACCGTTCTTACCTTTTCTTGCTTGTGGTTGTTTATTGCCTCATTTGCGTTGTAATGGAACACTTTACATCAGGATTTCTTGGGTGTAAAAGTTTTTTTTTTATTGTCATGGATCCATTTCTCCAGAAAGCCAAAGACTTTTCTTCCTCTATGAATTGGAGTGTGAAGGCATGGAGACGGTGCTGGATAGATGGAGGCATGTTGGCAGAGACGACAGACATCATTAGGTCTGCTGTCTCCTGTGGAGCTCTGACTGATGGTGGCATGATCAAGAGAAAGCGTAGCTGCTGGCAGCAATCGATTGCACAGAGTCAAACTGTGGGTGCTTTCGTAATTGTTGTTTTTACAACAATATCAACATGCCAACATGGCAAATTTAGGTTGAAGGTAATTTGGCACATTCATATACAGGATTTTTTGGATTTTAGTGGTCGAAGCTGTTCATGTGAGAAGAGCCAATCAGCAGAACAAAGGTGTGACAGCTCCAGCGGTGATGTCACGTTCAGCTCATGGGATGTGACTTGGCAGATGTCTGTCTTTTGGCTGAAGTTATGTTTGATTGCTCGGCTCATGGGAGATTCTTAGCAAGATGTGGTCGAGATATTTGGCAGAATGTGCCGATTGGCTCAGCTACTGCGCAGTTATTCATCGATGTGTGTGCGTAACGGCTGCGTGGAGTTATATTTAAATGACTGCAGGTGATTAGCAGCCTGCAGAGTTACTGATAGTCTGACTGACGGGGAAGCAGCTGGGACACTCAGAGCCGTCGGCCAGACTGACGACGGAACGGCTGGTGAAGAGGCTAATGTGGCTACTGATTGGCTGACAGGCGGTGACCTGAATGTGTCCAATACAGCCCTGGTCGGAGGAACTTTAGGCGTGCTTACACAGCAGGAGAAAATCTGCCAATATATATCATATATTTTACCCCTTTTTAATCCCCCTGACCCTCATACACTAACATAGTCTACGCATACAGTGTTAATGGTCTCAAGCCTCAAACAAACCTGTGTTTTCTCCGCCGTCCCTCCCAATGGTGACCGGTACACACACCCCTCACCCCAGATCTCCCCGCCAAAAAATAAAACAAAAGATTTAATTAAATCTATTTAACTCAATTATAGCTGAATCCAACGCCCAGAAAGTCTAAGGAGTCAGGACTCCGTCAGGACACTTCCAATATTTTGTTTTCAATAAAAATGTCTGACATTTTAATTCTGATTTGGATCACTTTCATAAGATCATAAAAGAGAAATCTAGTGTGAAGCAGTAGGATGGTTATATCTACAAAATACAACTTTTTTGTCATGAATATACCCCTGCTTCAGAAATGATACTGAACACCTGTAATAATAATGATGTTCAGTGGAGGGACAGTGAGTGTTGGAGGGGGAATGTTACAAACAAACACAGGACTTTGGTGAAATGACATCTCTAGCTTAGGTTACAAACATACATATTTACATTTTTTTATTCTAACTAAACAGTTTTTGTTGCCTAAACATAACCTCGACCTTCCCATCGTTAACACGTGTGAACTTTCAACGTCAAGATACTACACAAAAGGATGCCCTCGGCATTAGGCCTGTCACATTAAGAACTGAATTGACTTATCTTACCATATATGGACATGACCTTTATCATGTTTCTTTACTTTGGAATGCACCAACATGATGTCAGAATAAATAGAAGGGAATTATCTACCATTTTCTAGACCTTGCACTATAATATATTATAAACATTACACAAAAAACGATAGTCCATTTTATTTCATGTTTTTGAATATTTTCATATTTTTTCACATTCCAATCTACATTTCTGGAATATTCCTAATAATTAAAAGTTAATTACTCTTTTAAAGGTACGTGCATTATTATGCTATTATTTTATCCCTATATCAGTAGTATAAAATTCTCTTAAATGATAATATATCGTCCAACAAAAATAGTTTTCATAACTGGCCTAGTCGACGTTCTTATTGTGACTCCGGAGGTTTCTGCCTAAGCAGTAAAATATGACGAGTAGGGGATGAGATATTTCAGACACACAGGTTGAGCTGCCTGACCTTGCATCCTTCTAGTTAGAAAGATAATTACTCCAGAGAAAATCGATGGAACATAACTTCATAAAAATCTAAATAAAACTAAAATAATAAGGCAACATATGTTCCCTTAGGCTCTTTCAGTAACCCGGCATTCACACTGAAATCACAGGTCTGATGCATATTCAACACACAAACATAATCCAACGGAAGAGGAGGCAGTGAACCCACGAGCCCAAAACCTGTAATCATCATTTTAGTATCAGAGGTCACACTCATGCTTTGACTTAAGAATCAATTAAATGAATTAGAGAGGAGGAGGTCGACCACGTTTAATTTTGAATAAAGCTGAAGGCAGTAGACGTGTTGCCGTTGTCCATTCTCAGGACGATTCAAACATATGAAGGACAGCAAAGTTCAACCGAACGGTTGCAAGAGGCCGAGCTGTGAGGACGGCTAATGGTGAAGCAGTGGCCTGTAGAGCCGTAATGGTGACCGGCCTCTCAGACCGAGCAGCGTTCTCATTACTCCGCCTGTTAGTGAATGGCTTATTACTCGGAGGTGACAGCTCGAGGCTGGAGACAAGATAGGCAGTGCTACGCCCATTTAACAACCTCCACCCTGAGATAAAGAATATGGAGAGGATTGGCAGTGGACAGGAAGATGGATATGTTCTGCCAGGCCAACTGAATCATGGTCCAGATATGAACTGGACATATTACAGAACAAACCTCTTGGTTATCTCTTACCTGGTAGGATATTAGGATATATTCACATTTCACGTCACAAATGTTGAACAGATGTCTATAAAACATAGTACAAGTATGTCAGGAAAAATCTGAGGGGTCAAAGGTTGATTAATGTGATAGAAGAGAATCCAAAACATGTTTTTCTCCTATTTTTATTTTATTTTCTATTGATATTGGAAAGTCTAAGCCTTTCAAGTACCAAAACTTTTTGTTTGTTGTAACTGCTGGCTACTCTTAGACATATTAAACTTGTTATGAGAAGTCACATGTAGACATTATTTCCTTTTAGGGGACCAAAAAGATTGTTTTCACAAGAAAGAGAGTGACAGACTTAAAAAATAAACACAAATGACATCAACAGATAAATTAGCAGTGTTGTTCAGTAACAGGACAAGTACATTCAGTGTTCAAAAAGTCCTAAATACTGTTTTTAAAACATTGCAAGTTTAAAAAAGAATCTTATAAAATGACCCTATAGCTTAAACCAAGATGAGGGTTCAACAGAAAATCTTCTATTTCTGTTGCACATCAAGAGGGTAAAATTTTAATCTTGTTCATAATAAACTTTAAGTTTAATGTTGCTTATAGTTCTCTGTAAACCAACATTGGTCTTAATTGATCCCCCTGTGTGGCTTTATACTTGACAATAAAACACTATTAACCACAGAGGCTCATATCTGTTGTATCTTACATTTTTTCACTTATTTACAAGTCTACGTTCGGTATAGGTGTTCTAAATATTCTGCTGCAGCATTTAAAAAAACTAATTCTTGTGTTTTCCTTTCATTTTTTAAAGGCTAAATGTGTCACAATCCAAAGCAAAGTCTTCCATTTTCTCTCTTAACATCCGTCTTCTTTGAAACGTTCTCCCGAGATACAGTGTTCTCTCCATTTTTTTCTCTCATATGACAAAACAGGTGCTCGTGTTACAGAAACCTGTGTTTGGGTGTTCAGTTATGAATGTATGCACATCTTTTTATGTGCCAAACCATCTCTTGTCGACACTGAAGTGAGATATGTGAAGCAAAAATGCTCGTCTTTGTGTGTCTGTGAGACCTTGGGTGAGTTACTGTGGATATAAATCAGGTTTTGTTGGTGTCACCTGTTTGTATGCAGAGGTGAAGATAACAGACACCAGTCGGGATCACTGATCACAGTATTTTGCTTTACC
Source organism: Anoplopoma fimbria (assembly GCF_027596085.1). NCBI lineage: Eukaryota > Metazoa > Chordata > Actinopteri > Perciformes > Anoplopomatidae > Anoplopoma > Anoplopoma fimbria. The sequence goes on along the minus strand of NC_072450.1, from coordinate 6,818,588 downwards.
TCCAGTTGTATTCTGTGTGAGAACAGCAGCCCTCTGTACTTAGAAAGCTTCTTATTCATCACACATTTGCATTCTCTCTTTGAACTTCTCACTCTTTCTCTTTTCAAACCATCCAGTATTGTTTGTGTGTTTTTTGCTGCAAAAAAACTCCCATTCGCGTCGGGGCGGCTGCTTTTTCCTCTAGTTGCCAGAGAGATGGTTGCCGGGGTAACGTGCATTTGACAGCTGTTATTACTTTGGGTTCCTGCCGCTGCTGAACTGTGAGAGGGCACAGTAGAAAAATGGTGGAGGCCGTTATTGGCAGCTCTTAGATCAACGCTGGATCTGAAACGAGCAAAAACCACCTCAGGAACCCGGCTAATTAGCACCAACTGGAAGAGGGCGTACTGTCAGCGAGTTGGTCGCTAAATCGCAAAGGGGAGTCGACTTCTGCGCCGCCTCACAGCCAGAGAGCTTGAATGTGTGAATGGCCAAAGCCGCAGCGCTGCCTTAAAAAGCCAGCGGCCAACTGCAAAGCATTCAGAGAGTCTGTGTGATGGCTCTTTGTGTGCTTTGTCGGAGGGCTAATGAAGGTTTCCCCCGAGCGATTTACGCGTCCAAGGTCGTTTTTCTATTCACACGGAGGCCAGCGGGGCCTGTCGTGTCTACGGCTCCCATTCAACGGGCGGACTGCTTTATGATAGATCCTAACAGGCTAATAAATCACAGTGCTAGTCATTACGGCTACAGCTATGGTGCACAAAATGACTGGAACGTGCGGCATCTTCTGGTCATTGTTGAACCGCATAATAGACATCTCTGTTTCGGCAGGTTCTCATTTTTCACTCTGGTGAGACTTTAAACTGGAAGACACTGTTTCTTTGCTCTCCTCTCGCTGATCCTCATTATTATGTTCTTGACCGCCTTATAGCTCTCATCCTCCCCCATTCCTTCTTCTTTAAGTGGCCCTATTATGCTTTACCACATTTTCCCTCTTCTTTAGTGTGTTATATATATTTTTGTACATGTAAAAGGTTAAAAACCTGAAGTCCAAACCTGAAGTCCACACCTAAAAGGAGTTAACCTCGCCCTCAGAAGCTCCTGAGCTGCCTGAAACGGCTCCATTGAATTCTCTCCTTCACTTCCGTAACATTATGAGGTCATAATGTTACGGAAGTGATGTAAAACTCCTTCCGGCTAGTTTGGCCCTTAAACGCCAAAAGAGAGAGGAAGAAGAGTTTTTTGAAATGTGAAAAAACAGAGCGGGCTAGCTGACCAATCAGGGCAGACTTTGTTTTCTGGAGGGAGGAGCAAACACTACAACGGAGCGTTTCAGAGAAAGGGTGAGAAGAGGTGCTGCAGGACAGCCAGGAAAAACTGAGAAAAACAGGGAGCATTATGAGCATTAAAATATGTAAACATGTTGTAACTATAACTTGAGATAAAAATATGCACCCGGAAAATAGCATAATAGGGCCTGTTTAAAACCTCGGCCACACTGTAGCCCGGATGATGAAGTCTAGGGACTGTCTGTGCCGTACAGGCTCTAATCACGCAGCTCTAATTCAATTAGCCTCAATTCAGAGGAAACAGAGCTGTGGATGGATGGAGAATTAAGGAGGGAGGAGAACGAGCAGTGAATCCCTCTTCCTTTGTTAAACATCATCATAATCTTGGACTCATATCCATACATCTATTATTCGCACCCCTGCTGTAAAAATGTGCCATTTAGTTCCCCCGCCATCATTTATTTCCCATAATCTGCAGACAGCTATAAATGGTTCAGTCTGATCTTATTTGCAGGAAAATTTGCACGCTATCAGTCTCACAATGCCGCAAATGAAATCAATTAGTTGTTAATGAAGTCTCCAGTGAGCTCTTTTGTCCAACCCCCTCCCCCACCCTCTGATGCCGTATTACTGCACATACAGTGAATGCACCAGAGTCCTCATTAACCAGTAAAGACCTCATTTCGAAGGTATGATGTTGTGTGTCTGTGTGCTGGTTGTTCAGGTATGTGTGCATGCATGTGGATGCAATCTGTGCACATTTTTGTGTCAGCATGAGAAAAAAAGAAGGAGACAGGCAGTATCCTGTTAGGCGTCTGATCCCTTAATTACTAGACATCAATATTAAATAAGACCAGCATGTCTTTAATTATCGGGTGCATAATGCACCTCAGGTTAGCTGCTAGTCTGCTAGGATTGCTCAGCTGGCGGTTTAGTCCGGTCCTCTTCATGAACTACAGACTGCTTGGTCTCTTGGTGATAACAGAAAGGGGTTTTGTCCCCAGATGCATCATCAATGTTGAGATACTTGGTCTTGTTTTGAAGCTATAATCCACATATGAATACAAACACAGGATAAACAGCTGTTGGCAGTTTACTCTGCATGTCTGGGTAAAATAGGATAGATACATAACAGTGCTTGTTTATGCTCGTTTGAATCATGATCTACACGAGCTCTACAGCATAAATTCACTTCTTTAAAATCTAAAGCATCAAAGAGAAACTTGTTGAGCTTGTGGAAGAGGCACAGAGGACAATTTGCAAAGCGAGGGGAATGTGAATGTGATGACGCAACAATACATGTTGGGTTGTGTGACTGTACTTGTGATTAAGGTCTCGATTCAAAACCCACTTCTCTTCACATAGCATGTTTTCTGAAGTGCTTAACAACTCAAACAAAATGAAAAATCAATAAGTACAATACAATACATCCACGTTGCACACACGTTTGTCCAAAGCTACGGACAATAAGTGCATCGTGATGTTTTCAATGTTACAGTACAAGTGCTAAGAGTTGTTTTTCCTGTAAGTAAGTCTGGAGTGACTCTGCAAGAGCTTCAGAGTTTGATTCCATGGGAGTGACTTCCACCACTTTCGGGGCCTGAACAAAAAAGACACTTTTACCAAGATGAATTAGAGCAGGGTCCTCGGAGTGACGAGGCGGCCAATCGTCCATTGACAGAGGATCACAATAGTCGTGGCTTTGAGGTTGGAAGATTCCTGAAGTCCATAGCAGAGGTGGAGTGGTGTATGATGGGATTTAGAACTTCGTTTACAACTTTTTGAACAATATTCAAATCCTCAGAAACAATAATCTCAATTTTATGTACTAAATTAATGATACTGAGTCAAGCGAGAGTCTGAAAGAGAGGCATGGATTTTTCATTTAAAACAGCAGTCTAACCTGTTGAATCTACAATTTTGTAGAAGCAGAATAGCGGCTCAACTTCATCTACGTCCGAAATGCATGGAGAAGAGGAAAACCTCTAGCACACTTGTAGCATGCAGACCAGCTTTATTGTGGCTTGAGGCCTTTATCAAGGTGATCGTCCTGATCATGATGTGACACATTTAACATGATCACATTTGTAAAATGATTGTCTGAAAGGCTAAGCAAAGTATTCCAGACATCCCTCTCTCTAGCATCATTTTCCAGCTCTTCTGAGAGAAACCCCAGGCGTTTCCAGGCCAGATGAGATGTATAATCTCTCCAGCGTGTTCTGGGTCCACCCTGGTGCCTCTTACCAGTTGGACCGTACCGGAAAACCTCTCCAGGGAGGCGTCTGGACCACCTCAGCTGAAAAACCAAATCAAAACTCTCGAATTATTGTGATAGGTCTCAGTGCTGATTTTTGTTGAACAGTAGCCTATCATTTGGTTTTACTTTCCTTCTCCTGCTGCTATAATGTTGGTTTTTATTGCATGTCATCATCCATCCAGCCTCTGTCGTCATCCTTGTTAATATTCAACCACTGTCACACTATAAATTAACATCTTAACAGGAAGCGGTGCAATCATCTGTATTTCAAAGTCCACGTTCAAATCAGCGGCTGCGACTGATTGGCCGGTCGTAAAGTTTTGAATCTAAACAGTGAGGTCACCGATTAGACCAGGAAGGGCGCTGCAGGATTCAAGCCCTCTAATCTCCTCTCTACATTTTCTCCCACAAAGACAAGAGTTTGGTAAGCAACATTTGGCATTTTCTTTTTCCTAATCTTGGCTGGTTCTCTGTCACCTCAATGCCCGCTGTGTGTGTGTGTGTGTGTGTGTGTGTGTGTGTGTGTGTGTGTGTGTGTGTGTGTGTGTGTGTGTGTGTGTGTGTGTGTGTGTGTGTGTGTGTGTTTGAAGCTACTGTATTAGCTCAAAGGGATTCGTTTCACTCCAGGGAAGCTTTTATTCCCAGAGTCTAACTGACAGCCTCTGTCTTTTTGATGGGATTTCAGAATCTGGCCACACTGTGTTATTTAACTAGAGCTAATTTGGGCGGTCTTTTGGATTCATGAAAGAAGGAGTGTACTGTGTGTGTGTGTGTGTGTGTGTGTGTGTTTGTGTGTGTTTTAAATTGACTGTAACGCACTGCTCCGCTGGATGTGCTCCTTGTGGCCCACACAGATTTAATTATGTGTCCCGGTGAGGCACTATCACCCCGTGGGAAAAAGAGGAAATCCCAGGGGTGGGAGGGTCACTGTCGTGTGAAAAGAGCAAGTGAGAAGCTAAAGCGATGGACCGTCTTTGAAGGCTTTGTCTTCTTGTTTCTTTTCAAACAGCACAGAGTGACTCAGACAGTGTGAAAGGGAAAAAGAAAGCTAATTTTCTTTGTGTCCGAACCTTAATGGCCGTGTCTGGACATCATCTGGGCGTTGTAACGAGTGATTTTTTCCTTTCCTCCCCCGTGGCTGAAAAGAGGACGAGAAGACGGAAAGAAGGAAGAAGAAGTGGGAATTGAATAAATGCATAATTTAGAGAAGGGGAAGAAGAAAGCGAGGTAGAGAGATCACCTTGATCTCCCCACCTCGCCGCCTTTTTTTATGTGACGCTGATGCCGCCACTGTACTGTCACAACCAATAAAGAGAGAGGCAGCGGCAGGAAAGGCAATTTTATTTATATAGCTTGTTTCAACTCAAACACCAAAGAGGAAGAGAGAAGAGAAAAAGGAGATTGAGTACCTGCCAGTGTGTTTAAAACTAATAAATATACATTAAATTACTCATCAGTTAATCATTAACAGTTGTGTACCACCACTCCTGTGTGGGTGTGAGATGATTGCTATCATTGTAGTATTGCCTGGCTCAGGTTGAACCTTTTGTAAAACATGAACAAATACATCTAGAGAATAAATGCAGAACTGTCTTCTGTTATCTAGTTTGACAGATTTTCCAGAGTAAGATTTTGCTAGCTCTGGCTTATTTTACCCTCTAGACTAGCACCTGCTCGAAAATTGATAAGAGCCCATAAAGGCTTTCTTACCCGTGCAGTGTTGTAGGGACTGAGTTAAGTATTGAGTTTACAATTCAGCCAACCAGACTTTCCATTGAATTTCAATTGATTGTGTGCAAATTGAGCCTAACGATAGATTAAGCTGCAGATTATATTCTGCTGTTTTATCTAAGAAATGTCAAAAAGTATTGAAAAATGGCTGAAGGTGATGTATAATATTCAAGTTTCTTGTTTTATCTAATTTACAGACCAAAACACGACAATATATGACAAAGAAAATGCAATTATCAAAATAGTTTGATTCATTTTCTATTATTCAAATATTTTATTTATCTTTATTTAGCACTTTTTCCAGATGTACTAAAATCCTTTGTCTGGATTTCAGTGGCACTTCTTATGTAGACCTTGGCTTAAGAATGTTTTTTTTAAGCAAAAATGTGTTTTAAGGTGAAATTTGATTTTGAGTGCATGCTGAAATCCAAAAAGATAGAGGGAAAGAATGTCTACTGGAATTTTGCTATTTTGCATTTGTAGCCACTGCATCCACAGAAAAAAAACTTCCCTGAATGTAACTGGACCTTATGAAAATGTCTGTCTTCACTCAAATGATGGACTTCTGTGTCCTTATTTCTGCAGACGAAGCCGATTAAACACCAGAGCTAATTTTATTAGAGAGCTACCTGTGACCGGAGGGGTTATAATCTCTCCCCTGTGTCCCCCCCCCCCAACCTACACATCCCACCCACACTCTGGCTGGAGGGTGTGTTTGTGTTTGATTTTCACATTTCTGCATATGCTCGCACAAATATGCACTTTTAGACGGTGTCCCACGTTGGCCAGAATCAGGCATTTTTTTCCCCTTCTGTCGATCCTCTTGATTGGTTTTTGTGGGGATTTCTCTTCAATTTGAGCTTCCCCGGAGGTGCAGCGTCTGTGTCTGTGTGATCTTGAATATAAATCAGACCCCACCACCCACCACCACCACCACCACCACCACCACCCCACCCACCTCTTCCCAGACGCCTCTTTCCTGTCCCATTCTCCACGTCCTGGCTGCCTGGCTGGGACCCCTGGCAATGCTCATAAAAAGATTCAGCATGCAAGGAAACTTCAAAGGTGAAAGTGTGCAACATGATGAGTGCGTCTGAGGATAGACGGGGGAGGGGGGGAGTAGATCGGGGGAAAGGGGGGGGGTCGCCAAGAAATTCTCAGGTGAGTTTGAGACTTTTACAAATGGGGACCGGCAGTCACATTAATTCTCTCTGCTTTCCCTTTTGTCCCTTTTGTCTTCATCATCTCGCTCTTGTCCTCTATAAGTCATATTTGATCTTTTCAGTACAGGGAATGACGGCCTTTTATCTCAACATTCCCATTTCTTTCCTGACATTCAGCCATCTTTGTGCTTCACCGTGTAACCCCAACTTATTTCCTCCCTGAGATGGCCTTTGTAGTCCGCCGATGAAATAATGGATGGCATGTCTTTTTCTTGCCGTCTCTCGCGCTCTCTCTCTCTCTCTCTTTCTCGATCTCTCGCTCTCTCGCTGTCAAATGTCACGGGGCTTCGCCGGCTCGGGCCGTCCTCTGCTTTGTGGATGAAGGCGCCATGCAGGGAGCTGGAGCTCTCATGTGGAACGGCCTCGGGGAAACCAGGAGGAAACTGATTTCACTTCCTGGATTGAGGAGTCTTGACACTGCAGCTTCCACCATCCACCCCGTCGTCCATCGCTTCTGCTTTTATCTTTTTACAGTCTCTCGTGCTTTCATTCTCTCTTGGCCTCAGAACACAGTGAGAGAGTTTCACTTCATCATGTGCGTTATCTTTTTTCGCATCTTTAAATGAGTCGTTCAGATCATCCCTTCCAGGATTTAGTCTTGTGATTGTAGGAATTATTATGAATTCAAGCAATTCCTGCATTTTTTCATCAAAAATGGTCAACTGGAAGAATACTTGACAAATTCTGCTATCAGCACAGTTTCTTTTAATTCATTTCTTTAGATAAAATAGATTAATTTCCAAAAACATTTCATGAGCCAAAGTCAAATAGAGTCTCTATCTCAACAAAACTTGAAATACTTCTCAGTCATTAATTGCCTCTATGCTGTGGATCACACAAGTTTTTTAATCAAAGTCACTAAAACTAGAAAGAAAAGTTTTTTCGAAAAACATTTTCTTTAAAGACACAAACACAATTTTCTTTTTCAGCTGACTTGTAACTTCATGGAAATGAAGACACATGTTTGGGGAAAAGCTACAGTAAATTAATTAAAAGCAATTCTCGGCTGCTGTAATTACATAAAACCACCTGCAGATCCTCTATGGGCTTGATAATTAGATAAAACAAGGTCGGTCTCATTGCATGTATTTGTGATGCTCCCTGTCTGGATATTATAAAGCTGCATTAAATATTGAGACCCGGTGACTCTACATCTTCACACAATGAATGGAATGACAGTAAACCGACAGGAATGGTGGCCAAAAAAACTAGAATTCTCCTTTCTAAGTGCCCAAGTGTCACTGCCGGTCAGTCTGTTGACTCTCGCTGCCCTGTAGCAGCTGTTTACAGTAGACAGGCTCCATGTTTACTGAGTGCACCGACCAATTACAGATCCTAGACATGTCTGCCACTCTGTTAGCTCAGACTCTCCTGCAGGATCCCGCAGAGACCTGTGGAGGAAACTCCCTGTCAGAGCCGCGACTACTTCCATGTGGCCTCACCACCAGCCTCTGTGACCCTTTAATGATTTCGCTGCCATGGATGCTGAGCAGTTTCGCTTCAAATCATTACCATCATGGCAAGTGCGGAGCGAGAAAAGGGTGCACTAGTAGAATACTGGATGTTGTTTCTCCTGACCGTTACTAGACGGTGTGCTGTGGTGAGACTCCTGCTCCAGCAGTGTGGTGACAGTCTGCTCTCAGGGTGCTGAGGGAATAATACTGCCAGGGAGGCTTTTTAAATAAATCCTCAATATGTCCAGAGTGCCCTGTCTCTATGGTAACTGAAGCTTGCATTGTGCGTTTGTCTGCGTGGAGGAACTGGACTCTGTTTTCTGTATGTATTTTCTTAATAGGCTTGGGATTTTTGAGGGGTTCTATATTCAGCCGCTTGCAAAAATGCTCTTTTTACATTTAATTTGCTACTAAAGCCTTTTCAAAATACACAATGTATGATACAGAACAGATTGCACAGAACTGGACAAAAAATAATAATAATTCCCTTACATTCATTGTATCCCCATGATGTGCTTAAAGGGACAGCAGAAACAGGTTTTTTTTGCCTTAACTTCATCATTATGAGGTCATTGCACAATGTAGTGCCTATATAGAGTAATGACACTATCTGTGTTTTGATTGGTTCCCTATAAGCCTCATTTTCACTCTGCAATTATTTCTGCCCCGATGGCACAATCTCCTGGGAAAATGAAGGATTGATGAGCCGCACAAAGGAAGAGGATAGTGCTTGAGTTGTGTCTTTACTTTAGTTTATAAAATAACAACACAGAGTAGGCTTGTTAAAGGGGATTTGAACTAACTTACTATCAGAGCTAAGATGTCATAAAATAATCATCTAGAATCTACTGCTTTTAGTAGATTAAGAGATGTTTGTGGCGGAGCTACATTTCTGCCCACTGAGCCCTGTTTATCCGCACGAATGACAAGAATTATTTTAAATATTTAATTACAAACCAGTTTGCCATCTCTTTTCCGTGGATCTGACACCACACATCTTGTTTCTCCATATGCCTTTTCATCCACACTTTGCTCCATAAGAGTAATTGAAGTTATGGATAGGGATGTTACAAATATTTTTCTTTTTTTACATTCGAAAGCTTCTATAGAGGTTTTCGAATGAAGCTTTAAAATGTAGTCGTCATATTTTGTGGCATTATCACCCCGAGCAAATTGGGTGAATATAAGGTTTTTATTACGGTGGTGATATACTGTAAATGTTATTTATGGTGCTGTCAGATTGCTGCTAGAGCGCCTCGTTAAAAGCCTACAGGTGCCTCGCTGCTGCTAAAGCAGGAGACGGGACGAGAGGTTTTTTTGACCGCAGGAAAAACGTTCATTTTGAAAAGCTAAACACCAAGTTTAATATTCAGATGGAAGCTCGAGCCTAAAGCCTCATTTGTAAGCAATTAAGCCCTTGCAAATGAGATGAATATATAAAAGAAAAAACACATTTCATTTTGAGCATACTGTAAACATTACTCTTCAACAGACTACAGTTCTGACTACAGAAACTAATACCTAAACGTAATCTAAAATAAATACTACAATAAAATATTGATAATGCTGTGCACTCTTATTACTTTTTTTTATTGTTTTCTTTGCAGGAAGCCTTTCAGAATTAACATTATTGAGGTTTCATGGTTCTTTTAACAGTAGGGAGGAGCATAATGGCTGATTGCAGTTTGTGTGGCGTATCTTTTAACCCGCAGCGATCTGAAGCAGTTTGTGATGTTGTGTTTGCGTGCCACAGCATGCCTCATCATGAAAGTGTGAAATTGGGGTTTAGCCCTCTAAGCCACCCTGCATGAACATGAAAGGTGGGAAAACAGATCACAGGATCAGCTAACCCCTTGTTATTGTTGTGAATAGTGAACTGAAAAAAGCTGCTTTCGCATTCATGAAGCCCAAAAATGAATGAATACGTTCATGCCTGTTATTCTGCGTCGCCTCATCTGTCGTGATCTATGTTTATGAACATGCAGGTGACTCGTGTGTTTAACTTTCATTCAGTTGGGATATGTGTATACGTTTGTGATCGATCCTGTGCTGCAGCGCGATGCATTCATGTACGTTTTTACATACCTCACTGTAAAACATAAACTGATCTGCTGACAGTTAGGTTGATATATGTCCAACTTTATGAATTGAAGAGTTTGCAGTGTGTCTATATCAAAGCTGAAGAAGTCAATACTGAAGCTGCTTCACAATAAAAGTCCTTAGGTAGTTTGCTGGTGGAAAACTTTTAATGTAAAGCAGCAGTGAAAAGTATCCAGCGCATGGCGACAGTTGCTCAAAAACTTTGAGAGACATTAAAGGAAAGGAAGCAAAGGAACGTATTGGTAGGCCTGTCAGGATAGCTACTTTTCTTTACCGATATAATGTCCCAGAAATATTTGAGATGAACAATATTATAGTCATTTTAAGACCATTTCATGCCACTGATATAATGATTATATTGTAGCTTAGTTATTATGACAGGCCTACACATGTGGTTTAGTTCTGATAAATTATTCAGTTTTGGATTCAGCTTCAATTCGAGTCCATTCATATTTGAGTCTAAATAACCTCTAAGCACACAATTTATCTCTACTCGCTTTTTTATTACCAACATCAGTATAGCAAACATTCAGTTTAGCTAAACAGCAGATCTGGCAAAATTTCTGTTCCTTTAATGCCGATTTTTGATTGTCGTACTTAAGTTTACAACATACTTGAATTTAACATAACATCTGGTACTTAGTCATTGTTTTATACTATACCTAAATGGATTGTATTCATGGGTTTAAAGTGATTAAGGTTTGATGAGCAGAGATTGTCTGAATTAAGATTTGATCAATTGCCATCAAACCTCAAACCAACCACCGTTTCAGGCCGAAACTAAATTCCAAGCAACAGCTGCCGAACCTCTAAACCGCAGCAGGATCGTCCTCTGATGCACCTTGCTATGGTACAGTTGAGATGCTAAAGTAATTAGAAGCCAATCAGTTCTGACAAGGAAGAGTCTACAGTTTAAATTAAAGTAATTAGTGTGTACAGGGACACAGAGCAGGTACACACATGTAGTACTCACACACATATGCACATATACCGAGACACACAGGAATAATTAAGTTTAATTGCATCTCGGGTACAATGCAAATTTAGCATACTGTCATATAAGATAGATAAATCTTTAATTTACAGTAAGATGGGGATTCAGTTTAACTACATCAATTAAAAGGAGCGCCTGCCATTGGATACACTGTGTACTGTTGTGTATAAATACCACCAGCCTGTGTTCTTTTGGGTCTATTCAAGAGGCTGTCTTCTATTCTGAGGCGTAGGTCACTCAGCTCTTTGAGAATAACCAAAATAGATCAGCAGACAAAATTATCCTAGAGTCTGAGATCAATAACCAACAGATATTTTAGACAGATTTTTACCTTTTTCTTCTTGTTGACACATATCAAAGTCAAATCCTCTTTCTTTAAACAGAGAGCAACTTTGAAAATATTTTTAATACTGCTTATTTTTAGCTTCAAAACCCAGTGTCACTGTGTTTCCGAACGTCACCGGCTAATATGCAAATGACTAAATGTTCAGTAATAAAGTAAAGAGACACAAATGCAGAGCAGTGACTGGATAGATGCATTATCTTCTTTTAGCTTCTCTCTGCCTCCATTTTCACCTCGAATAACACATTTCTGCCTGAAATAAGTACGTGTCTGCATTTTAATTAAAACACAGTACACACACACACACATAGTGATGATGTGAGAAACCTGTCAAACAAAGTCCCTGGAGATGATTCAGTGAAAGCCTTAAAGCGGTTTATCACTCTAGTGGAATATTTGCACAGATCAGCATACTTTACCGTCATGTGATTTCTTTATTAGCTGCCAAAAATAGCTGGTAGCTTTTTTCAGTTCAAACTACTCTTCAGGGTTTTTTTTTAATTCCTCTCATCTCCATGTTGCTTCCTTCTGCAGTGGACCTGACTGGGTGTTTAAAGAGGTAGCTAATTCTTTTATACTTATTTGAATTTTGGCATAATTTAAACACGTCTTTTGTTTCAATTTGAGCAGATGAGCTCGAATTGAAACAAAAGGCAGGAAGTCGGAGTGACCAAGCTTGTATAAAATTAAGGGCCATACAATTTTTGGGGGGGATTTGGGAGGTCTAATGTCCAGCAATCTTTCCTCCAGAAGACCGTTGTTCTTTCCCCATGTGAATTGAGAAGTCAACGTTTTTGTCACATAACTTGCGTACTGCAACCCAAACAATGATCTTTTCTAAACCATCACTAAGTAGTTTTGTTGCCCAAGCTTATCTAAGTATTTCACAATATATTCCTAATCCTAACCAAGTAGTTTTTGATGCATAAACCTGAGTTTCCTGTGAAGATAGAAGTTTATTTTGAAAAGTCTCTATGCATGTAACAAGCAGGAATTAACAAGAGTTGCTTGCTTTCGAAGGAAAACGCACAAAAAATGAGGAGTAACTATTCGTAAGATATCATACGAACCGTTGTATGAGGATACTTTGAGCAAATTGCCTTACCTTTGATTTCAGATAATAAAAGCAAGGATTACCACAGTGCAAACAGATCAATAAAAATTATGTTATGCCTAATTGTATATAGACATATGAGTCTTCACTTTAAGAAGCAATCAGACGAACGCAGCTGGAGTAAACAGGAACAGAATTACATTCAGTTATGAACAATTTCAGAAAAACAAAATCTACACAGACAGCACATGAATCGTCTTTAACAATATTATTCATAATATTGTCCTATTTAACACTCTGGTTCATTCACCACAGACTTTGTTCTTGAATTTCCTGAATAAAAATCTGTGTTCTTTGTGTCTCATACACACGAGGAATGAAAATGTAACATCTTGACAGTTTGCATAATGAAGTACCGGGCATGTCTGCAGCCGTGACAGCTTTTTTTCCACAATATGTCAAGTGGTCTTTGTTTTATACTAACAATGTCAAACATTTTTTTTTTGCATAAATCCGTGAGGAAGCAGGTCAACGGAAGGGACCGGCAAGATGTAACAGAGAGGTCACTAATGGTTATTAAAAAGACTAAAATAATCAGTAAGGAAGTCTTCAGACCGCAACAGTCATAAATTAATGTTGGCTCATGGGAAACAGAGTCCTTAAAGTTCACAGAATGCCTCTGAATAAAAGAATGAAAGGGCACAAAGTCCTTCATAATTAAAAGTATCTTTTTCTGATCTGAAAACACAAAGCGACCGTGCAGTGAAGGTTTGGAGCCAAGAGCTGTAACTTCATTATAGCTACGGTTGGTATTCTTATTCAAAAACATCTTTGTCATATTTGTTTAAATTGTTTCCATCAATCAATAAGTCAAATGTTCCATCATAATCTGGTGTATGTGGCTGTCACAGGACTGTAATAAGCGCTTCCAATCATTTCCTTAGGCCTGAAGGAAAGAGAAACGACCAAAACATACTGATTGGAGGCATAAATGGGAAAATCTGTCATTGTAATTGCACACAAGGGCTACATGATGTGACAATATGTTGCATACTGTTAGACAATACCATGATTTTTCCATTATAGAATATGTTATCCATATTCCCCCATGCATAATTGGATAAGATTGTCACCCAAAAAGGATTAAACAAATAGACAAAGTTGAAAACATGTAATTAAATGAATAAAAAACAAAATAGATTTATCACTTTCATTTATTTACCAGGACAACCAGTGCTCCCATCGCTCCAAACCCCAACCACGGGCTAGGTACGCATGCTCATCCCCCTGCTTTGATAGAAATGCAGCCATTGTACCATGACCATAAAAACACATCACATGACATGCTGGGATCCTTTTAACCCTGTAAACAGGAGTTTGTGGGTCCCTCTGGTGGGAGTTGGGGGGTGAGGACAGTGACAGACTCTCTGAAGCCGTTGTTTTCTTACTGGTCTGTGACAGAGGCTGTTTGACAGACGGGAGGCATCCGACTGTACACAAACCTGTCTGACAGGGATGAGAGAATTCAGCTGGATGTTGGTACCCTACAACCCCCAGTCTCCACATACACAAACACACAACTCTTTCTTGTTCTTTCTTGTTCTGGCTTTCAGCTCCATTATTCTCCATTCGTTAAATGATGTTACCATGCAGCTCTGAGTGATACGAGAGGTTGAGCAGCAGCAGCAGTAATGGCTGGGCTACCATATAGTGACACGCTGCCGTAATCACAGAGGAGGACGACTCACTAGGCAAGAACAGAGACAGGCTGTCTGAGGACGAAGCTTTCAGCATGTTAGGGCCTTTCAGTGTACGAGAGGTTAAAAGCCCTGGAAAAACTTCTGCAAAACACAAGTACGTTGAATGTCGCCATTTTTGTTCCTGCAGTCAGTCAGAGCCAGAGACACAGTATATCCATCGACCGTCATTAATAGTAGACATTTTGTAGGTTTTTTGTTATTCTTTTTTTCACAATTATTCTAACTTTTGTATTGTTTAATTTATAAATTCAATCATAACCTTTTTTTAAAATTTTATGATAAATTAAAATGTGTTTATTTATTAACTTTTTTAACGCTATTATTATTATTATTATTATTTATTTTTATTATTATTATGTATTTATTAAATTAACTTTTTTTGGAAGAGTTTTCTTCCTGTGTCTTTTGACATAATGTTTGTTTATATAGGGAAGAGGTGTGGCAATACTATGTTTGCTATTGTGGAAAATGATGCCTCACAATTAAAAAAACATTTGAAATGTTATTGAAAGGAGTATAACAAGCACAGAAGTCCACTCATGTCATGTGGGAGGTTTGGTGGATTGTTCAAACAAACACAGGACTTTCACCCAGTAGACCACTGTCTTTGTCGCTTGTTACGCAATGTCGTTATGCATGTTACATAATGTTACGTAAGAAAGTCCACTAAGGGCGGTTGTTATTTATATACGGCAGTTATGTTGCATTGCTGTGTTACATTGTTACTTTATTATTTTTATACAAAACCATGATGTTTAATTTTTAGTTTGTTGCCTAAACCTAATAAATCGTTTCACAGCGTTAACCACATGACACTGTGCATTTCAGCAAGTGTGAAACAAGGCTGTTATGAAACATATTTATAAAACCTATTTTTAATTCAAAATTGCTTAATTCAACATATCTGGGGTTTTCAGAAATGCCAACATTTCTGCTGGCAACTGGGTTGATGATAATTGGTGCTAAAGGAAGAAAAAAAGACTCATTAGTAAGTGGATGTCTTCCAGTGTAGAAGCCAACATCTCCACACAAGCTGACTCCTCTCCAAGATGCTGCTGACAGGAGCCAGGTGATTTATACGTCCTTAGAGGGAGGCGTTGGTGGGATGGTGGTGGGGGGATGGATGCTCCTGGCCTGGAGGACCTGCTAGCTCGATGCCCCCGGCTGAAGCAGCACTGATGGAGGCCCCTCTGCCCCTCTGACAGGCTCTCTGCTCCCCAGAGAGCAGTGCTGTCACCAGGGTGCTTCCAGAGACGCCGGCACATCTCGTCCCATTTGAGGCTAATCGCTACATTACGAGGCCGTTAGTGGCTGTCGTCGCTCTGGCCCTGCTCCATAAAAGCTCCATCAGTTCAGATGTGCCGTCCCTCTTTGTAGTGCCGCCTGCCTGTCTGCATGTTTACTGCCCATTTTTTATTTCACTTATGCCAATTTGGAATGCGTTAGGGCTCTTCTTACATGCACCATTTATGTGCATTTTGTGTGTTGTTCAGATGTGACAGTGCATTACAGAAAAACAAAGATAAAGCTTTTCAGAAAGGCTCAGTGAGCAGGACAGATTTCCGGTAACAGAATATACTAGAATATAAACTAGAAAAATACTAGAATGGATTTATTTTTTTTGAAATATGGGGTATTCTGGAGTGCAATAATTGTCTGTACTTTGGATGGTTTTCTAGTTTTCTGTTGTGATTTCTGTTTTGTAAATTCTGTCTCATTAAGTTAGTTAGTTGATATGTCGATCATGCTTGTTATTTAATGAAGAACTTTTGTTTAGAAAAGTGCCTTATGATTAAATCTAGTCAGCAGTAGTCGTCACTACTTCACCAACTATCTCATGTGAGGAGGTTTTGCCAATCAAACAGGCCTTTGTGAACAGGTTTTCTGACAGCTACATGTTATTTTTAGAAATGACACATCAAGTGAAGTGTGGCGAAAGAAAAAAAGTTACCAATTTGCTCCATAAACGGGACTCGTTTTCCTCCCGTCACTTTTTGTTGCCGCTGCATTACTTTACAGTCTGCTTCCTGTCAATCAGCCAACAAACACCCTAACAGCACTTATCACCACAAACGTGTTTCATAACTAAAGTTATTAATAGCCGACACGGCAGTTAATTTGAAACCAGCTTTGGCACTTTCGGTTGTCACTTTGCTGTCTGAGTATCAAACACTCTCTGCCTGCAGGCTTAAAAGTTTTCTGTTAAGAAAGCTGTCGATTCCTTCTTTACAAAGAAGGAAAGAAAATTCTGTCAGTTTCAGCGGATTCCAGCAGAGGGAAGGTATTAAAATGCCAATTGAAACTTCCTGCAGCATAATCCTCGTCTCCGCTGTTCCTCCATGCACACCAGGGTGCGATGGGCCTTTCATATGCAATAAGAGGAGGAGGCGTTGCTTTGCAGAGTGTTGAGAAGAATTTAAAAGACGTACGTCGCAGCCACAGAAATCTCGATCATGCTCAGATCAGCTGCATAAAATGCTGAAAACAAAAACGCTCTTTACACTAAAATGTGATTACCATAGAAAGTGGAGGAAGGGAAATCAGAGACAATTACGAGCTAAATCTACTGTCACAGCCTATTCCTTCTCAGAGCCCACACATCCTCCTCGATAAGCGTTTCTGCGGTGACTGTGCTGAACTCATCGCCTCGTGTAGCCGAGTCTGTGCGGAACATCCATCTCCGCTTACCCGTCTATCCTCTCTCGCTACTTCCTTCCTTTTCCGCTTTCAGGGATTTGACGACACCTCCCTTCACAATGACAAGTGACGCTGCCGAACAGCGGTTGTCACTGTTCCGAAGGAGGCTCACAAGTGAAAAGTCTAATTTTGAAGACAGCTTACATCATCACTTTCATCTCCTCAGGGGGAAGGTTGGGGATAACAAAAAGTCAGCGAAAAGTTTGTTTTGCTGTCATTTGGCTTCCCTGCAGAACTGCTTACACTGCAGATATTCTCCTGGATGAGTGAGCGCAATTCCGGCATTGAGCACAATTGCTTGACCTTGTGCGTTGAATATTTTACTTATCTGTGTACCTGTTGGGCTGACGGTCTCGCTGCTGTCCCTGTTGGCCTGTTTCCCTGCTGACGCACCAGCTTGGTTTGTCCGTAGTGATTGGTTCAGCACCAGGGGGGACAGAGCTGCTCTGAATGCCACAGTGACGTCAATGCTCCCTAACGTCAGAGTCTGTCTGGATGCATTGATGTGCACTTGATGACTCAGTGACTCGGATGTAGATTATCTGAATAGATGGCACACAGATGGAGGATGCAGACATTGAACTTGATGTTAATTCTAGTATCAGGAACAGCAGCAGTTTTTTAATGTCACAGTGAAATTTGAAATAGCAGACTTTGACCCAACCAATGTTTTTGACAGCTAATGCTGTTCACACTACGAGCAACAAAAGCTACAAAACTGCCAAGTGTTGGCAGCTACATCGGCGAGTTGCAGTCGAAGTGACGCTCAAGCGCTCGTTGATGTAGTTATGTTGTTAAAAAGCACTGGGAACTGGTTAACACCATTTATATTAGATGGAACAGAACAGCGTGAAACAAAACATATGATTTGTTGACACTTTGCTTCATTGGAGAGCTGAAAAAAGTTGAGACCAGTTCAACTTTGAATTGTATCGTTTCTTAGTTTGTGGCTTTATGTCACCTGCTTCCATTGAAAATGACTTGTAGCCTGTTGCTGTGTCGCTCATAGTGGGAACACAGCATCAGAGTATCAGGGTGATCGTATTTCAGCAGATTAGGGTTTTTAGACTATAACATCTTCTAGGTCATTCCTGAAAAAAAAAATGAAGGGATGTAATTTAAGATGAAATTAGAAGAAAAGAGTGACAAAATAAAGGAAAAATGTATGTTGATGTACAAGGTGTTGGGCCGCTGTGCGCCTCCAGAACGGCTTCAAGGACCTTTTTATGTGGCGGTGCAATGAACGGCATAATCAGCGCTGCAGCTGTTTGGTATTTTCACGACCTTGAAAACTGTTATACCTGTCCATCTGGTGTATTTGATGAGGAGCACAGAGTGCATGATGCATTATAGGTTTATTCAAATGACGCAGAGAGAGAGAGAGAGAGCAAAGCCACTTCTCATGTCTAAAATACAATAAAAATGTAAAGATACAAGTTCTATTTGAAGGAAGTATATAACTAGCAGGTTGTTTCTGCCCAAAGCAACAAAGATGGACGCCAAAAAAAGATCAGATCACCACTTTGAGATGACGATGGTTCTGCTGTTTCTAACGTGTTTCAGCAGAGAGAAAGGACTCTACTGATTCACTTTACTCACAGCCAGTTACACCGCTCCCACTGACACCCACGATGGATGGTGATGATGGCGAGGGCGATGCAGGTGATGATGGATGGTGGACGATGATGACTGTGATAATGGTGATGATGGTGACTGTGTTTTATTCTGGGCTGCACTCTGGTGCTGAGCATTTCGAACACACCAACCCCGGCTCCCATACATCATTCCCCAACACAGAGCCTGCCGTGGCCCCTACAGGTGTACCACCTCAACTGCCAGAATGACCTCATCCGTCCTCATTATGTCCACATCATTGCACATGCATGTGATCACACAGGTACATACTCCACACATGTATAAATAGTAAACTAGGCCAGATGTTCTCCAAGGTTTTGGGAGAAGTAAATTTAGGTTTCTTGAGTTTTTACTTCTTATTCTCCTTCGTCCATTTCTGCCGTTATTTCCTTCACTTCTGTCCGATTCTCCAATGCCAAACATCTGAGCATCTTCCCCCCCACTGTCGCTCTCTCTGCTGCCGGTTATCTGGCCAGGCAGGGTCATCCATCTGGGGTCACTGACATCGGTGTGGAGACTCCCCCATTTATTAGCTCCCCAGAAAGGCCACAGAATCAATTGTGTGCATTAAAGGGCATCTGGCTGTCAGCAGGCCGGGAGCGAAGAGGAGGAGGACGAGGAGTCGGAGAAGGCTGCCCTGTCAGCTGGCGAAATGGAATTTTATCTGGATGAATCGTCGGACCGTTAAGCGAGAACTGGGAAGAATAGGATCCACTGTCAAGTCTGGCACAATTAATAAGAAAAAGCTGCCAGATAGAATCAATGGAAAATAACAATTCAGAAAGGACGGCGTTTGCTTTTGTGCTCGCAGTCATAAAGCAAAAAAAAAAAGGAATCCAGGCTCCATTTTGAAAATTGAAAAGAAGCCATGTTTTGATGAAATGTGATTAAGTTCTTACACCAGTAACTGGATTTGATAAAATAGCTTGTGGATGTTGTGGTATTTCCCGGAGGGGGAGGATGGGTGGTGGGAGGCGAGGGACTGGCAGTGGGAATTTCGTGTAATCCCATTTGGGATGGAGGGAACGCTCCCAGGGAAATCCTCACTGGCACAAACAGGGAGACGTCTGCAGAGACAGGAGGGAATAAGGACGCAGCGAGTAAACAACAGACTGGTTCACAACTACACAAATAATAGAGAAGAAGTGAAAGGAAATAGAGGAAGGATTCATGTTTTTATGAGCTAAATGTAACCTCAGGCATCGGTACTGAAGCCGCAAATGTGGAGGTGATGGTATGTGGAATTAGCTCGTCCTCTGATGGATGTTTCTAAATGTTGATGTGATTGAGGTGTGTGCTTCCTTGTGTCCAACGGTCCTTCAGTTTGGTCTTTTGTTGGCGATGCCTTCTCCTCTTCATGTCTGCCTGATGAATTATTCAAGAGAGGACATGTACAGTTCAGGGATAGAAAGAGAGGCCGGAACAAACGGAGGGATAAGAGAGGAGATAGATGCAAACGAGTGAAGATGAGGGAAGTGGTTGAAGGGATTGATGGAGGTTAAGGACAAGAGGAGGAACGAGATAAGGAAAGCACGGGCTAGTGAGATGAGAGGAATTGGAGGGAGCTTTGGTTTTCCAGGCTCAGAGGATCAAACTCTGATTTGTGTCCAACGAGCCTCTCCTTAAGAAGGCTTTTGGTGAAGAGCTGTTCAGAGCCTGCATCTGTTTTATTACAGATGGATATGATGTGCATGGTCTGCTGTTAAACAGTCTTTGAAAGCCAACAGCTTTTTGAAACAGGAAGTGATGGTGTCAAGTGTTTGGCGTGCCGGTCAAGTTCGTCTCCAGAGATCAAGTTAAGTCAGTGACAAACAGGAGGCATCCTCCAGCTCTGAACAGTGAAGTCAATACGGCACAAAAATATTCAGTTTATAAAACCTTGCATCCATCCATCAGTGTGCAGTTTCCTTTTATAAATACCCTATCAACTTGGAATGCACACATAAATCAAGATCATATCCCGCCATCCACACGCCCACATTCAACCATTAAATGGTCAATGCAAAGCACTGAAAGCATATAAATGAGCAGCGTGCTGATAATTGGTTTCTTTACGGTGAACCACGGCAACCACCGAGAGGAAGTAAGCAAGAAAAGGACACAGAAATCTAGAGATGCTTGTGGGTGACGTGATCCCTGAACCCTCGTTTTCCTTCTCATGCTTCACTTAGTCCTCCAGCAGTGCCGGAGCATCCATCATGCAGAGTGTCACAGCTAATTTCATATGTTTACAGCAATTAGACTGATGCTTCCAAAATCAGCACGACAATTAGTGTATCCCCCACCCTGAATATCATTTGAAAAAGGAAGTTTGATAGGTGAACACAATTTATTTATTGAAGTTTTCTGATGGTGAGCTTGGCCCGTATTATGATAAGGACTGTTAATGATAAAGAGGATATGGAAGTGATCGTGTGAGGGCTGTCACTGGCTTTATTTCCCGATTTTGCTAATTTACACAATCCAGATGTGATTGCAGGTGGTGAAGATGTGCTGTGTGAGCTGACTGGAGAAGGCAGAGTGTGTGTGGCTCATAGTGGTGTGTCTCCAGTGTGCTCTGATTGTTGCATTGGATGGTGTTTTTATTTTTGTCTGTATCCATTAAAAGCTACTGTATTAATTAATAAAGTAAAGCGATTTTACATACAAAACTATCTGAAATCTAAAATCGGGCTTGGGGATATTTGCACGGTATTGGAATATATCAATGAAAACTATTGATGTTCTGTTCTGCAGTTCTTTAATACTGTATGATGTTATCTTGGATTTCAACACCCGATGGTAATAATTTCATCAGCTGCGGTGGCTCCACAGCTGACCACCAGTGTCAGAAGTCTGGCCCTCTCCAGACAGCGCTGATGAAATATTGAGCGGAAGTTGGTTTATATGTAGCTGTGGCGTAGTGGAGAGCAAGGTAGTTCTCCAATCAGAGGGTCGGTGGTTCGATACCCAGTCGATGTGTCCTTGGGCAAGACACTTAACCCCAAGTTGCTCCTGAAGGCTTGCCATCGGTGTGGACTGGATGTTGCATGAATGTTAGTTAGAGTCTGATGGTGGCACATTGCATGGTAGCCTGTCATCAGTGTGTGAATGGGTGAATGGTATGTAATATACTACTGATTGTAAGTCGCTTTGGATAAAAGCGTCTGCTAAATGACTGTAATGTAATGTATATAATTGATTCGTGCTTATGGAATCGTTTTGGCTCATTGGCATGCAAGCACAAATAACACTGGTGGTTGGTATGTTTATGAAATAGTGGATCTATAAGTAACATGTGATGGGAAAGTGAAATGAAATGTGAGAGAAATCGTTAGTCGTCCCACATTCATATTCTACAATCAAGCTTCAATTCACCATCTTACCATCTGAATCGCCAATTTGCCCCTCTCTGGAACGTGCATACGCAAATTGTAATTATATTCATCATACAGTAGAAGCAAAATCACTAATAAGTGTACCCAATAAGTTTCGACTTCATAAAGCAGTAAACTTGTGGACTTTTATAAACAGACTGTAACTCTCTTGTAAGTGTGAAATAATTAAATATATGGAAGTCATCAAGCTGGGGGGACAATTCTGGTGTTGTGCCTCGGGGTGACTCTGAATACCTGGTATCACAGAATTGTGTGTGTGTGTGTGTGTGTGTGTGTGTGTGTTGTGTGTTAGCCTTGTGCTCTGTTCACCACTGGTGTGGAGCCGTCGCTGAGCAGCTGGAGACAGCAGACAGATGGGGAGGGAGGGAGGCGTCTGCAGAGAGCATGTCAACAGCACCAGCCAGCAGATTCCCATTAGGTGCTCAGGTGCTTTATATAGTGGGGAGACTGTGTTGTCACGAAAGAGAGGGGGAAAAAAAATAACCTGGCAACCGACACAGCAAGAAATACGGCCGAACCCCGGCCCTGAATGTTCAGACCGTATATATATTTATATATATATATATACTGCCTGCGTAGATCCAGATGAGATGGATTACAGTTCACAGCACACAGGAATCAAAATGTGGCTCAGATGCTTTTTGAGTTACCTTCCTTTTAAGTCTACATTAAATGAAATATGCCTCTTCATACTGTGCACCTATTTAACAAAATATGCACAAAATATGCACAAAATATGCACAAAAAATACAAAGAAATACTGTTTTGTATTTTTGTATCAAAAGCCAACCATCTTTTCTTCCTGTAAAACAAAATATGACATGTGCTTATGTAAACCAATTTCAACCAATAATATCATGACATTCATCAATCAATCTGCAACTTTTATAAACAAGGGAGGTGTGTGTGGCGTCACAGTCCTCTGTCGCTCCGTATCGCCCTATGTTTTAATCCCGCCCACTTTTCAGCAGTCCAATCAAATGCGAAATGAATTGATTTAAATCCCTCTTCTAACTGTCATTCATATATTACCTTTCTCTTGGGAATACTTCAGAGTACAGAAGCTAAAGACGCTCTTACTTCCACTCCACTGGGACTTTAATACACCTTTCTTGAACGCCATCACCACTTCTAAACAACAAATATACATATTAATGCTCGGCTACAAACCCAGAGAAGATTTAGTACTCCAAGTTGTTTGGCATCTGTAAATCATCTGTATCCAAATGTGTGCAGGTTTAAATGCTATGAGGACAATACCAGGTTCAATAGGTTGTCCTTAAATGACCAACTCGGGATATTGCTTCAGTGGTTTTATCTCAGGCCCTAATTAAGAACATTATAGTGTTTGATATCCAGATCATCATAACTTCTACTCACACTAAGCCGCTGTACGTGCATCCTAATTAGCCAGGGAAGAAATCTGATTGCATTCATCTTGGTTATCCTGTGCTGAATGTAAATATGTACCAACCACCAAAACAGAAGAAGCAGCGTCAGGAGATTAGCGTTAGCGTATGCATTTTACACCTTTTTAACATCAGCAGAGAATGTTTCTCATAATCACCTAAAACGGCTAAATATAGCACAATATCAAGAAGAAGACTGAGTTTCTACTAAAACAAATTTGCTAACTAGCTAACTAACAACAATCTAACACATGACTTGCAGTGTGTTATAGTTTTGCTGAGTAAAATGTTGGTTTAGTTAAAAAAATTATGAAATCTGTGCATCATCCTCACTGCATCTACAAACAAATACTTTTCTGTCACCCACGCAGACCACATGTGCTTCCGTTAACACCTCACAGCGTCTGATCCGGAGTGACCTGAGTGCTGTTCAGCTCAGTTTGAATCTCATCTCTTTAAATGTGAACGATCAGCGGCCAGAGATCAATCAAGTGCAGAAGGCTTTGAAGGTGGTGTTGATGGTGGTGAATTTTCTGCAGGAAATTAGTGATAATGAAAGTTGTTAAAGTGAGAGAGGAGAGGAGAGGAGAATTAAGTGGGCACAAAGAACATTATATATCATTAAGAAATCTACAGATCAAAACACACAAGATGAGAAAATAAGAGAAGGTGACAAGCAATAGATGGAAAGGAAATGAGGAAACAAAAATGGAGGGAAGACGAGAGGAGAGAAAAGTAAATTAAAGTAAAAGAGAACACAAAAGACTGGGAGAAGAGGAGATAAGAGGTGGAAAGGACGGTGAGCCAGACAGCAGAAGAAAAGGCAGTAAAATCTTTAATCATTAAACAATAATTTAGCCACTCCTTATCCAACGGTTTGGCCCCTGCTTCTGAGGTGCAGTAAAACTTAATTATCCCTGTGTATGTGCCTGTGTTCTCGTGTCGCTCTGCTAGCCTGAGGCGCTCGGAGGCCGGTAATGGCCTCATTAGACCAGAGCTCATGGACCTGTTTTATTCCCAGAGGTACAGTAAGACAGCAGCGGTCAGTTAACCTGCTGTACTGAAGCCTGGACAGAGTCCACATTAACACCAATGTACAGTTCTGCTGTGGTTTCTCCAACCCACCACCTCAGATAGCAGCACTGAAACACAGCAAGACAGCAGGTTCAGCCTTTAAGGTCACAATCATCAAGATTATATATAATATCCTTAATGTTTTATAGGATATCAAACCCCACTTTTGATACAATTCTCAGCAGTCATTCATTGTTTCAGCAGTAGCCATTCAATGTGCTGTTAATGCATTCTGTATAGTGAGGTTTTTATTTTATAATACATACTTTTACACAGTAAACATTTATATGCTTCCCCTCTAAAAGGGACTTGTTACTTCAGTAAGATGTGGCACTCTGAAGTTGCAGTTCTGTATTCATTTTTCAATTCATTTTTCAATTATTACAGACAATGTGTGCGTTTGCAAAAAAGATTAATGTCTGAGATTGTTGTCTGTGTTTATGTGGGTGCATGTAGTATTTTTAAATACATTTATTTGTTTTTTATATTAAAAAGGGGCCCTGCTGAAAAGGTTTCAGAAAGCACTTCCTTAACCGTAGTGTGTTTGCCATAACCGTTCCCAGACTATAACTGTACCGTCATCTTTCCCAAACCTACCGTAGTTGCGTGAGCAGATCCAGGGAAACATTTTTAAATTGTTGACATTGGATGTAAAATTGTTTTACTCTTCTGGAAACAAAATGTAGAGTTGTTGTTTTTTTTTGACAGAATGGTTGGATAAGGCATGTTTAATGCCCCCAGTTGTGGATACAGATGTGGCACACCCCCTGAGAACTGCACTAATAAAACACTCATTATTACCACCAGCAGTCAGAGGTGATGTCAAATCAACCAGGAGGATTATAACTTAGGGACACCTCGCACTCTATGGCCGTATAGCTGAGCCTTCACATAACTATTGTAAAAACGAGGCTAACAAGGTTGTACATCGAGTCACTGCCCTCCCTTCAGGTTTCCACGACTGCCTTGATTCCCCCCTTATACCTCCCTCACCCCTTCTCTCTCTCCGTCTCCTGCTTATCCAGCCGTACCGGTACTAAAACATCACCGGGGCTCTTTAATTGGCTCTGTCCTGCGGAAGGAAAACCTTTCTATGTGCGAACACTGACATGAGAGTCTGAGGGGGCATGTGTGTGCGTGTGATTTTCTGTGTGTGCATGTGTGTGTGTGTGTGTGTGTGTGTGTGTTAGAATGAGGTAATGGGCTGCTTGAACAACTCTCTCCTGGAAGCTCTTTTCATTTGTTGTATTTCCCACAGACCTCCTAATGGATCGGGCTACGGTGTCTTCTTTTTTTGTGGAGTGACCTCTCTCCATGCCGCCCCACTTCACTACACAGAGAAGGACACTTCAGTCTCTCTCTCTGTGTGTGTGTGTGTGTGTGTGTGTGTGTGTGTGTGTGTGTGTGTGTGTGTGTGTGTGTGTGTGTGTGTGTGTGTGTGTGTGCGTGTGTGTGTGATTCAGTTTTGAGTGCCCTTCTGCCTGCTCTGCTGAGATGCTGTTGGGAGTGGGTGTGGGTTTAGAGACCCTCTCTCTCTGCTTGTTACATTATTTATCCCTTTTTTTACTACAAAACCATTCCTCCATGTGACGTGTCCTCCTCAGAGAGAAGAAGAAATAATGTGTCCTTCACCAAAGAGACTCCTTTTCTTTCTGTCCATCAATCAGTCTCTTTTTAAAAATACAAACAGCATTCACTTATGGACTTTGTTTGGAGCTGCACTCTCACTATTGCTCGGTTTAGTTGTTCAGATCGACCAAAACAAGCATCCATTCAACACAAATTCCAGCCCAAACCAATGGTCCACTTGATAGCCAGTCAGTTTTCAATCTCTTTGCTGCCACCTAGTGGAGGCTTTTGTTCAGTACAGATTGTAGCCACTTCATCTCATCATACTCAGCTTAAGTTTCTTCTGGTTTAATATTTTTTTTATGTTACTAAGGAGCAAAATGTCTTGACATGACATAACTATGAAGTTCCATGATTTCTTGGGAAAAACATGTTTTCAGTTTTTTATTCTTTAATTGTTTGAGGATAACTAAGTTTACTTTTAAGATAAGATAAGATAAGATAAGATAATCCTTTATTAGTCCCGCAGCGGGGAAATTTGCAGGCTTACAGCAGCATAGAGTTAAAGTGCACACAAGAGACATAGTAAAGAAAGACAAGATAAAAATAAAAAATGAAAAATAAAAAATAAAAATAAAAAAACAAGTATTATAAATAAGCAATAAAAACAGTAGAAAAACACAATAACTGAAATATAATATTTACAGACAGAAAAAAACTATTTTAACTATTATTGCACAGTGTTTTTATTGTCATGTGTCATGTGGTCTGCTGGGAGCAGACCACATGACACATGACATTTTAGTATACATGATAAGATCCTTGTTGTAATGGTGAGTTTTAACAATA
Source organism: Anoplopoma fimbria (assembly GCF_027596085.1). Lineage (NCBI taxonomy): Eukaryota > Metazoa > Chordata > Actinopteri > Perciformes > Anoplopomatidae > Anoplopoma > Anoplopoma fimbria. The sequence continues at coordinate 6,791,794 of NC_072450.1, read as the reverse complement.
ATTCTTGACAATATCTGGAATGTTAGGGTCTCTAAATTCCACGTTTCTTCTCTGGCGTTGATTGTTGAAGGCAAAGATTGTTGCAAAAGTAAATTGGCTTAAACAGAGTGTGAAATCTGGACACTGAGGTAAATGATCAGCCTCACATCACAAAGCCAGTGGACTTTGCTCAGTGAGAAAACAATAAAAGGGTGGCCATGGGCCTGTGAGTGTCTGAAGTACCTACTCAGTATTGTGCCTTTGAATAGGAGTGTTATTTTTTTTACTTGTTTGCTTTAAGGAAAAATAGCACTTCTGGGTGATTCTGGACAGTATTTACTAAAGGTTAACTGTGTTTTAATAACTCCTGAAGAGACTCAACATAGTGATGATATCTAACATTTTAAGTGTCTTTTGGATTACCCTTTTGAATAATCATTTAATATCACAATTAAGAATAATTCCCTATGTGCTGTTTTCGGCTGTGGATGTGTCAGTGCCAGACTTTTTTTTATTCCTGTCAGAGCTCTGAGCTGTTGAGTTTTCTGTGAATGTGACAGAGACGAGCTCGGCTCTGCAGCAGTTAATCCCTTTTTGTCTGCAAAAACAATGAGTGTGAAATCACACCCTGCACGGATGTCTTCAGGCAGACTTTAATCGTGTTACAGGCCTCTGCTCGGGGGGGGCTGGGGATTTGAATCTGTGTGTGTCGGCAGCGTCTGGTGGCTGCTCCATGTATGTGTGTGTCTATAGCAGGAGATCATATTTAATGTCTTAATTAAGAGGAGATTTATGCAAATGAGGGAATTCTCCTCTACTTCCCTTCGAGGCAGTTATTTTTGATCCGATCTCAGGGCGTGCAGAGACATTTCAAGGCGTCTCCTGAAGAATATGAGATAAATGATTGTGAACTCGCTGAGATAAGAGATAATTGAATTAAAATGTCACCCTGGGCAAAATCTGCTGGAGTATGAGGGTGTTATTGAAATCGATACGTAGAGCTGTCATTCAAAACTCACATTTTGTCGAGTTGAAAGACTGTTAAAGCTGTTGTTACTGGAGAACTTTTGACCTGCTTTAAAAGGCATCCTGGAAAATGAAGTAATTGACTAAGTTAAAGTTACTGTGAGGAACTTTTAACTGGTTATAAATGTAAAACTATAGCTTTAAGTAGAAGTTGATGTTAAGAAAAAGAGGATACACACAAATCATACATTGCAGCACTTTACACTACTTTCTTCCCTACACTAATCCATTTATTCTGCTGAAACATTAGCTGCATTCACTGCGTAACACAGAGACGTCTTTGTGTTTGACTTGTGAGACTGAACTCACATTTTTGAATGACTCTGATTGGAGGTGAAGACGAATGCTTTAATACTCCAGCGCTGCAGACCCTCCACACAATAGACAGAGTTTGGAGCAGACTTCAATATTGACTGTCTGCAGGGGGAGCGTTTGTTTTGGACCGCAGCTCGCTCGGCTCCACGGTGAGACGGACGAAACCGGCAGAAGTCGAGTAAAACACCCTGAGAAAGAGGAAGAGAGCGATTCATGTTCCTGCAGGGGTTTTTTTTCACCTTCATGACAGGGTTCGTGTTTACACAGTGAGGTTCAGGTTTTGCTGACTCTGGACGAAATAGAGGCTTCAGAACTAAGTTCACATGTTTTTATACATTATTCATTCTATTACAGACTACTGAATGTGAATGGATGCAGTTCAAATTTAGGGTTTATTTATTTATTTGTGGTTGTTAAAGATTTATGTTGGGAGAACTCCGAGGCATGTGCATTAGTTTTTATTGACCACTGGAGGCCACTGCAATCCACCTCTGTTGCTTTGTTAACCTCCCTGAGTTAATGAACAGTGACTGCTCTTACATTCATAGCAAATTTTCCTCTTTCATTATACCAAGTTATTTTGTGCATTTTTCGTTCAGATTTTCGAAAAATTCAAAGCTAAATAGGAGACTAAATTATATTTTTGCAGTGCAGCTGTTTCTTCCTTTTGCCTTTGTAGCAAAATCGCTTTATCTTTACATAACGGATATATGTTTTAGATATTTAAGCAGTTTTACAGAGACTCCAATCTGTAATATAGTCTCTGATTTTAGAAGGATCATGAGCCGTGTCCACCATCTGTCCTATGAAACACATTGTTTCATAGGACCTGGCCTCACATTTGGGACATTAGTCCTCTTCTTACACAGTGATACAGCGCTGCAAGAGGCCGGTGGCTCTCTGTATTTAAATTCAAATGATAATCCACGTCTTGTGAGTCTGTAGTGTTTGATTTGTTCATTTTGGTTTCTGGCACAGTCCCTCCCTGCTGCTTAAGTCTTCCCATATCATCCTGTTGCAGCCAGAAACATGTCAAATTATGGAAGACAGTTCCTGCTGAGCTGCAGTTTTAAGTGAATGTTTAATTCAGGATTTGTCTTGAACACGTTTTCTCTTCATTTATGCTTAACTATTTATAGAACCTAATCACATGTATCCCGTGTAAGCAAACAGCATGTGAGCACATGACAGGGAGTGGGTTGATGTTGGCCGGCCCTGAGAGCATTTGGGTGTCCAAAAAGCTCAAGGCAACGATAACGTGATTGAGGTCTGTGTGTGTGTGTGTGTGTGTATGTGTGGACGTGTGTGTCTGTTTGTTTGTGTTTATGTGTTTGTGTCCAGGCCGCCATCACCCTTGCATGCTGAATCAGCTTTATCTCAGGTAACGTCTCTCTGAGGAGAAACTCTCTGGTGATCTCGCTCTGCATCTTTGAATGATCAAAGGCTGGTTGAGGTCTGCTGGAGTTCACCATGGTTTGGAAGTATAGAGAGAGAGAGAGCATGTGTAAATATAAGTGTGTGTGTGTGTGTGTGTGTGTGTGTGTGTGTGTGTGTGTGTGTGTGTGTGTGTGTGTGTGTGTGTGTGTGTGTGTGTGGATCCATCCCTGTAATTGTCAGTAAGTGGCTTAGCGGTATCTCCACCCTGTTTCGACTGATAACGTTGTGTTTTCTGTCTACCACTTCTTGTAAGACTGATAAGAATGTTTCTTTTTCCCGCTGTAAAACAAAATTACCCTATCTGATCCGCAACGATCAAACACACCGCAAACATAGTCGGAAAAAACTAAAGCATTCAGTTTAAATATTTACACTTCTGCTCAGATTTGAATCTGACACATTACTGCTGTAGGTTCACACTGGTGATGTGCTGATAGAAGAGCAGTATGGTACCAGTTCCAAACCGAAACATGAATGATGTCTATCTTACATTTTCTCGAAACCTAAAAAAAGTATATAAATTTTAGGTGTGCTAATTAGTTATTTTTATACCTGCACTGTAGCGTACTTGTTATTGTTGGTTTGCAGCAGAAATAATGTTATATTCAACTTTTGAAGAATATTCCAGAGGTTTGTGTTTTCTCACACCCCAAAAACTGTTAAAGTTAGGTTTGGTATTCTTTTTAAAAAAATATATTTTTTTGTGTATTTGTTGAAGTTCTCTTTACGTTCCAACAGCAATCAATAAATCAAATGCTCTGTCAGAAAAAAACAAGAAAAAAACTGTAAAAAGCCCTTACGATCATGTCATACATGCATGTGCAATAGCCACGTTTATTGTCTACATTCATTATGATAAATGATAATTTTTAAGATATATCTTACTAATGCTAGTTTCTCAGGATTACCAGCTTAGCTTTAATGCAGCTTTATTAGGTATCAGGACCCCCTGGCCTCCAACATCAGGTAACCTGCCTCCCTGTGTTTGTTGATCAAGGACTGCTCTGCCGTCACTCTCGCTGACACCGGAGGGGCAGCTGCTCTGTGGCCTCGAACCCAGAGGCGTTTGTGTCACAGAGGTTGTGCACAGATGTGCTCTGTGGGAGTGCAACTGCTGCAGTCTCTAATAAAAAACCCGGCCTTTTATCTCGGCGTGGGACGGCTCAGATTCTGGTTTGTCGTTGATGCAAAGTCATATTTAGTGCAAGACGCCCAGTGGGGACCTTCTGATGTCCTTTTGTGGTGACAGTTCACCATGTCAGAGCCTTAATAAGAGGGTTTACAACATGTTTACTGGTTTAATGGCAAATGGAAATGAATATACTGAATGATATTCAGGTGTATTTATTATTAATCAATGTTAGAAAGAAACCTTGTTTCATGGATTGATTAACATTCTGCCCTCAGTTTGGGGGTTAACTTGTGTTTTGACTCAAACTTTTTCATTATTTTACTTGTCTAATAGGGATTTTCAGATTATCCGATTTTGCCATGCTGCAATATCAATTTCGCCTGATTGCTGCATTATTGCCTTGTGAAAAAAAATAGTGCGTGTCATGTAACATGTGTGTGCGGCATTTTGCTTTGTGTTGTGCCACTCACCTGAAGCATTGAGAAGAAGAGCTGTAGAAAATGTCAGAGAGAACCAACATTCTGCCAAAAATAACACCTTAAATCTGCAGTGTGTGAGCATTTTCGGATAAGGGAGTTGAAGAAGCATAGAGGTATAGAATTTCCAAAGCGTGCTGTAAAACAGTGATGAAAAAGAAGTCCAACACTTTTAATAAGTCCAACATCTTCAAGATAATCATTCTCCCCTTTTTGTCCTATTCCAGATGATAAAAACTTAACTAGCTAACTGGATATTGATGATGATAATACATATTTTATATTTCAGTTCATTAGCGACATTCGCAATATTCGGATTTATATCGTGAAAACCCCTCACAGTAATGGTAATATCAAAATCTGTTATTGTGACGTCCCTACTGTCACTGTGTCCAAGTTTCAGTCTCTCACCTCAAAAAGATTTTGCATTGTCATTCCTTACCCGCTCTTTCTTCCCCCTCAGTCTTTCATCAGTGTGTGTGTGTGTGTGTGTGTGTGTGTGTGTGTGTGTGTGTGTGTGTGTGTGTGTGTGTGTGTGTGTGTGTGTGTGTGTGTGTGTGTGTGTGTGTGTGTGTGTGTTGTGTTGGTCTTTGCTGGTGGTCTCTCAAACCCTGGGAGTCCACCCACGCGGCCGTGTGTTTACCCAGCAGCCCACTCTCTCCCAAACACTGCCGCTGCGCTGCCTTTAAATCAACAGGTGGTGCGCTAAAAGCTTGCGTCCGCTCTTCCTCCTTCTCACTGTTACAGTTTATTTGCATTCGGACTCTCGGGCTGCAACAGTTTTCAGAAAGTGTTAACTCCTTCGTGTTTGCTTATTGCTTTCGTTGGCAGCTGAGGCCGCTATCAGAACAACCAAATAAGTCCGCCATTCACAGCAGAGCTTGTACGCACTGCAGCGGAGGCCAAGCAAAGCACTGATCTGGGTTTTATTTTAGGAACAAGTACTTTTCGAATATTTTGTTCACTATGTTCACTTTATTTGATTTATATTTTTATTTCTTCCAGAGGATGACAAGCTCAATTTGATTTAGCTCGACTGTAAACATGACACCCGTTGTCCTCTTGTCGTCCCTGTCTTGTCTCCTCTGTTCCTCTTGCTCCCCGATGCCTCATTACACACAGGTCTATTTATACACCTTGTTATCCGTGAGTGAAGCTTTCCTGGCAGGAGTCGCTGAGTGGTGCCAGCCCGGGAAAGAATGCTCGTCCTGGGCCTCCGCGGAGGGCACGGCCCCCAGTCCCTGGAAGAACTGCGACTCTCTGCCTTCCATAGTTGGTTATTTCAGCAGCTGACCTACTCAAGCTGACACACTATGAGGAACTCAATGTGAGCGCGGTTAGCGGGAGAAAAAAAATAATTCTTGATTTACATGAGATGATGAGGAAAAGTTCAAGACAGTGATTTGTCCTGAGCTCTGCCAGCACAGTGGAAGAAATCCCTCAGTCAATGGTGTAGAGTGGGTTTGGAGCACCACATTAGTTTCTTGTTCATCAATGCCATGCACTTTTTGTAATGGCAAACTTTTCTGCTGAAGCACAGCTGCAGAAAACCAGTCTGTAAAACGAGGAAGGAGTTTTTTCTTGACATATTGTATTTTTCATGTTAGTTTTGAGTAATATTTGTAGTAGATGAAGCTGTAAAAACTGAAATCTAGCATTTAATAAGGTCGGTAGGAGCTGGCTGGAATTCCTTAATAACTGCAAAAGTAATCCCAAAAATGAATTAACAACCTTTGTAATTCTTTTAAAAGTTTGTTTTCAATTGCATTGCAAAATTTACCAAAAAAATCTGGTTCAAGCTTCTGTAATGTGATAATATGCGGTTTTTCGCTGTTTCCTATCATTGTACATTTTTGATTGTAGGTCGAACAAAACAAGAGGCTTGAAGACGTCTACTCTAATTATCTTTTGTCATTTTATGGACATAACCATTTAATTGAAACAAGCAACCAACAGATGAATCCATAATTAAAATACCTTTAGCTGTTTTCTGGTTATAAAATCTAAATGCGTGTTCTAGACTTTGGAGCATGCACACATGCATTAAAAGGCGGTTATAAATCATAATATCTCATCCACTACAATCTTAACAAACTTTAAGGAACCCACTTTGCTTGAAACCTACTTAGAGTAGAACTGGGTTAAGACTTCCCTGAGTAAGCAGGTCAAACACAGGGGTGAATGGGAAAGGGGAACATCATGCACCGCTCTGGAAGTGACGCTGTCGGTGACGCTGTCGGTGACATCGTGGAGCTGGCTGCTTATTGGAGGAGAACGAGGCGGCGGAGGAGGAGGACGAGGGTGTCGAACGCCAGATGTTTCGCTACAAGTTTCAAAATGGAAAAAAACCAAGTGGAACCAAAGTTGTGACGCTGGTTGATTCCCTTTATGTGGCTTCCCTCCCTCCCACCTCACAGCCTTCCATTAGAGGTTTTGGGTACGTTTTGCATGGAAATTAGGACTCTGAATGCGTCATGGATTTTAATATAAATAAATCACAGTGTCTGGACCCTTTGCTAGCATGTATAGACTTTTACTTCTACGTGTTAGATTCTACACTTGTGTGATGCCGTGGCATTTTGCCAGCACTGTCTTCCTCCTCTCTGCACCACCAATCATTGTGTCACACGTACGCTGCCAGCTGTTGTGCAGAAACGGCTCCCTGGTGCATGGCGAATAAAACAAAACGTTGATAAAGTAGTAATCGACTTTCCATAAAAACAAACAGACTATGACTAACGGCCAAGAATGATAACCGCCCGGGAACAGCTTGTAGCTTTCTCTTGATCATTTATATGTGTTAGTCCTACGAGACACGGCGACCAGTGATGGCACTGGGATCAGACGGTGACATCCAGTGTAACCAGTGTGGAAGCAGTTGAGATGGAAGTGATCTCCAGAGGGTTTTTATTTCCTCTGTATCTTCATCCCTGTTGCTTTAGTCTGAGTGGGCTTTGTCTTTGGCATGCAGCTTAATTCACCCTCACCACATTTGCCCTCACATGCCCAACACATAAAAACATGTTTCAGCCATAAGTGCAGGCTGGGCTTGATGAGAAATTCTATAATTATCATTTATGGTTTCACTGTGTTATCATGTTGTGATGGAAATCTGAAATCAACATTACATGGATCTCTAAAAGAATGGATAAAAAAAATGTAATCTTATCTGTTCTACCTTGAGATCTTTGTTGTTATGATACAGTTGAGTGTATTAAAGTGCAGAATGTCTGGCTTAATATTATATTAACGTCCCATTTTGTTAGGAATAAACATTAACAAACATGGTTTTATAATATTCTTGTTCCTGTTTATAATTTCATAAAAAAATAATATGATATTGTTTGTGTCCTGTCTGATACTAACAGTCAACATTAGTGTCTGTTAACTATGACCCAGCTTCTTGCCTCATCTTAATGTTTTTTTTTACTTGTTTTAATTCCTGAAATGTAACTTTTTAACTTTTTTTATAGAGGTTGCAGATCAGAAACCGCTATTATAAATATCTTCATACAGGTTGTTTTGAACTATTTATTTATTTTGCAGGAGGACTGGTTGATGAATTTATAGATGAAAAGTTCTGGAAGAGGAGGAATAATTCACAACCACTAGTATCAATGTTTAAGAAAAATAACTTTATATTATAGATTATTTTGGCAAAAACCTGTAGCTGCAAAAGAAGTAATTATGATCTGAAGGTTGACTTGAATGTGTTTTTTAATACAATCCAGTATGATTAATGTTCATCTCTATTATGTAAATGCATCATGACAGTTGTGATGATGTTTAAACTCAACACGACAGTGCAAGTGACCACTAGTTCTTAAATTGGTTGTGAAATGAAGAAAATGGGGAACAAGAAATGGGACAAGAGCGGTATAATATTGTGAAATGTTTGCATTTCATGTGGCTCCTCTCCTCTGACCTCAAAACCCATTCAGGTAATGTAATAGTGAAATAATATTATCCTTAATTCCGTTGAGGACCCCACTCAGGGATCCTTGGTGGTCCTTCAATCCCCAGTTTGGCAACAGCTGCAGCACCTCCAACCACAACATGACCAGCACATGCGTCACTCAGCCACTAATAAAAACATGACAGCCACTCCTTTTCCCTTCTTGCTGGCATGTGTCTGTGTGACCGAGGGCATGAATTAAGCTCTTTTGACTGTTTGGGAAGAGAATAAAACTTAATAGAGTGCAATGTCTGTGCTCAGTTGTTGCTTTTAGATGTGTAAGATCAAGTGTTTTTTTTTACAGAGACTGTAGGTAAAGTCTAAATTTGTGGATAGCTTTTTTTATGCTATAATAAAAAGACTGATATTCTTCTTTTTATGTATGATCCAACTGTGCATATAGTACTGTAATACAATGCAGTACTACAGTTGCCAATTTCTGAATAAAAGTGAATAAATCAATGCAAAATAAAACAGACTCATGTGTCTGCAGGGTTTTAAAGGATTCCTCCTTATGACATCGATCCTGTCGAGTATTAAGACTCCAACAGAGTTGCTGTTTTATTAAAAAGCCTGATTACCCCCACAGGGCGACATTCATTGCTGTCACTCGTCATGCTAACGCACATTTTTATTTCACATTTCACCTCATTAAGACTTCTTTATTGTACACTTGGAAATAAAGCCATAGTTAAAATGGAAAACTGCGGTCCTGCTCTCACTCTGTCTTCCAGCATATTTATATTTATTGGTGTATATATATATTAAGTGTATATATTTCCCCTGTGTTTATTACACTGTAAAAGCATCCGCTCTAATGCAGATATTAAGTTATTGCGGTTGAGTTTAATTAAAGCAATAGTTCTAGTTACAGGACCTGCAGTCAGCACTCAGTCTCACTGCTGCCTGCAGGACTGGTCTCCGTCTCGGCCTCGTGTCCGTGTGTGTGACGGGATATTAAGGCCTCTGAGCAGCTTCTGTCAGTTGCTGCCACGCTGAGCGCCTAATGAGCAGAAATGGCTCTGCCTGCTATTTTTCTACGCTCCTCGCCCCGTTTCATCGATGTGCTGCGGAATGAGGCGGCGCGTTGCCATGGAAACAGCAGACAAAGACGACGAACAGGGAGTGTGTGTGTGGAAGTAGGAAGAGAGGCTTCCCTGGAGCATCGCTGCATGTGTGTGTGTGTGTGTCACGGTGTTTGCATTATGAATCTTGAGCTCCGTATCATAAGAACTGCTCTCGCTTTCAGCAACGTTTTGCTCTATTCATGACACTCACGTCTTTGTGGACACTGGCTTTTGGTCTTTTATCAGGGGACACAATATGGAAGTTATATACAGCAGTGCTATCTGGAGCTCTGCAGGACAGTAGAAGGCATCCGTCAGCTTTATTTTCCTGTTCAGACCTTTTCAAAGGGCAGCACAACAGCCACGATGCCGGACCATATCTCATGTTTACGGCGGCAGTGTTCCTCGCAACACTTTCTCTATTTGTCATCCGGCCCATCAAACATGTGGCAGCGATGTTTGGAGACAAATCTCAAAATGGGGACAAGGCTGTCCATTACTGTGATGGACAAGTCATAATTAGATATACTATAAATAGCCTATCCGCTTTTCACAATTGGCAGATTTTACATTTGTTGAGCTTGTAATTTGAAGATTAGACTCATCGCTGAAATTACACTAATTAGTCTACTATTATGGCTGTAAACTCACAATCCTCTGAATGATGTTTCTAGATATTATTATTTCAGTTATGCTAACACTTTTGCCCTCATTACTCTACTACGAGTAGAGTAAGCGTGGGAGCTTTCTGGTCCTTCTGCAGGCAAAATAGAGACATAATTATCTACAAATGTTAGGAGTTTGGAGTCGACACAAATAATTATTTGGTTGGTTGTCTTTATTGCAGCTGTTACTCAATCCATCTACCGATGATTAATCTGATACCATAATTCTCATCAGAAGATATACAGCACAACTACACATCTCTACTAACTCAACACAGATGGAGACTTTAGAGCAATGAGTCCCAAACGTTTACCTTATGACCAGGTGGTATATGTAAGAGTTGAATTCAACCCAAAACTCTCTTTTCAGGGTGTGTCATTTTGAGGTTTAGTTTTTAGAGGCCTGAAGATGAAAAACTGTCCAGTTCTTACAAAAGATTTACGTAATATTGATGTTTATGAAACCTGTGAAGTATTTCTTAAACATTCAATGAAACAATGTATCCACATACAACGGTTTATATGATATCATATGAAAAGTTGTTTTATTATTTTTCGTGCACTTTCCTATGAATGTCCAGAAACAAGAGCAGTCAGAGTGTCTGCACTGCAACAAAACTACTTTAGGATTTAGGAAAATATCTTAGTTTGTGTTAAATACACACATACAGTTATGTAAATTAAGTTTACATAAATTAATGTTACATGGGTGATGTTAACTTATGTAAGTAACATAAAGTAAGTCAGCATGAAGTTTTTGTTCTACACGGGACACGAACAGGGGTCTCCTGAGTGTTTGTTTGACCCATCCATCATATACCCAAACTACATGTGCGTAGATATGTACATCTATCACATCTGAAAAGGTGTTCCAGGTGGGATTAACAGATTTCCCATGGAATCGGTGAATAAGAATAAGAATAATTCATTGAATTTTCTATTTTAATGATCACGTGACCATTCAAATTTATCTGGCAACCACTTAGAGACTCCCATGGTTGGGAATCATTGCATTTAAAGAAAACCAATCCGTTTAAAATCAGACATCTTTATCCAGTAAAAGTTGTTCTGAGGCAACATGTGACTAAGCACAAAGACATGTAAACAGGTTGCCATTGGAAGGTAAATACATTGACACAGTTTGTTTCCTGAGCATTCAGTCAGAGTCTACACAATACAGAGATGTCTTCTGTAGATTCAAGATTGGTAGTGTTTGAGACAAAATGGTCTTATTCCATCTTGACTGAATTCTTAGTTTGATTGGTTCCCCTGTTCAGGTTCAACAGTCTCTCTGAGGGAAAGCTCAAGCAGCCCGAGGCGACAGTGGCTCTCCTCCCCAACACTCATCACACGCTCGGCCCACAGAGAGAAGGAGGAACGACCTCATCACACACCGATAGAAAGAAATGAAGCCAAAGCGAATGACAGAAAGAGAAAACTGGAAGATGTGAAAATAGTTGGTGTCAGGTTTACTGAGTAATGGATCATGAACTCTTAGTGGAAATGTACATTTTAGCCGCCAGTTTGGAAAGACTAGAAGATGAAACCATCTGCTTTGTCGACCCATATCACCGTCACCATCAGAGCCTCCCACAGACTGAATATGTCACCTTCTGCGTGACTGAGATGCATACAGATTGACTACATCACGTACATCTCCATGTTGATCACAGTAATTACTCTGGTATTGCTCCCGGTTGGAGATGAAGCTAACAGCAGGAGGAGGAGGAGGAGAAGCCGTGCTGATTAGATTTGATATGAGTCACGCCTTTTTAGCTGTTATGATCGTGTACCCGTTTTTCCTGACAGCCGCATGGGAACACGGTGACATCTTCATCAAGGAGCTCCTTCAATTTGATTTGCTAGTTTCAAAACAGTTCGGTCTAATTCAATTTTCCGGACAAGGTTGAATCAGAAATACATGGTTAAATTTGAACCTCATGCTTGGAGTCATGGGAGCAGATCTTGATGGAATGGTAATGAGAGACATAATAGGAACGTTCTTGAACAAATCTGCAACATGAACTTCACTCTGTCTCATCTCATGTTTGGACAAAGTCTGTTTTTTGGGCATTTTTAAGACACAAACTAACTGACAGCATGGGGTTTAATACGTGCACCTGAGCGCTGTTGGGAAGAGATGATCTGCCTACATCCTTAGAGAGCTTCCTGCAGTAGCTACAGATAAACCGCTCAGTTAGGATGGACGCTAGCTGTGCAATGCGCAGCGGTTGCCTCTGACCTCAGTCTCTTTATAAAGCGTACTGCAGGCGCCAAGTTGGATTCCCTTCCAACAACCGATCCTCTCTCGGGGATAGAAGGGATTAAAGGCATCTCTGAAAGCTTTGGGAAGCATTTAGTTAGCCTCCTCTGGTTTGCATCTGTCTCCGTCAGCTCGTATTGTCTTACTGGAGATCTCTTAGTGGCTGTGGAGTCCAGTGGAGCGGTGCCAGCTGAAGTACTGGAAATGCTGGGAAGTAGCCAGCAGCCATCTGGGGCCGGCTCCAGAGTCCGCCATCAAACTGCTTAAATCTATATGGAAGTCTCCTGCTGAGCCCCGGCCCACACTCCACTACTGGAATGGATATGTCCTTTATTTTTTAAAGGATGTATCGTAATCGTCCTATTGCTCTGTCTTTTCCTACATAACCCAGAATGCCTTTAATGTCTGTATTGACCCTACGATAAGTGTATGCTCTACACCGTATCCCTCAAATTCAGTCCAAACAAGCACATAAGTGCTTTGCAAAACATCATTTGGGAGAAAGATAGATCTCAATACAATTTGATGCGTTTAGATTACAATTTGAACAAGTTTGTTTGCATTTATTTCTTGTTAAAAAACTTGAGTTTTATAGTCTAGTGATTATTTTGCAACCTTGCCTCAACCTGAGCATTTGCGTCGATCTGCCATCATAACCATTCAATTCTCCCCCATCCAACTGGATCAACGGCCCAACCCAAAAGCTGGATATTGCTTATGAGGACATCTATACATATTTTATTGACTCACCAGATGTCATTGAGTTAACCTGTTAAAAGCTAACTGTTTGATCCAGACTGACATTTAGTTGGAGATGCTGTTGATGCGGCTATATTGTTTGACTGCAGCAGCCTCCTACTCTAGCTAGCTATCAAACAGTTGTCCGTCATCAGCACCATTTAGTCATTTACCACACTGATAGTGACTACTGCTTCATGTCAGATCTGGTTATTTGTTTCACAACAGCAGCTTTTTGTAATTTTTTCTGTTCCTCTCCTAATGTGACAGCGAGGTTCTTTAAGTCTTGGCGATTACCGCTTGATGGCACAATGCTGGTTTGGTCGATTGAATGAAAAAACGACTGTCCTAAAGTTAAACATCTAGCTGACTACTGCCCTCAACGTCCGTGAAAACCCCTAGAGATCAATTTTGAAAATACTGAGAAACCAGAGAACAATGGTGAACAACAATCCCTTATTTTATGCAAATTGTAAAACACAGTAGTCAGTCTCCCTTTCTCCTCAGTGGATTTCTCTTTGTTTAGTTGTTAAATGCCGGTGTAAAATCTCTGCGGTAGAGAGAAGCCGATGGTCTTTGTTTCAGAGGGACCGAGACTTGACATTTGCCATTGATGCATTTTATAACTTGTTTTAACTGATTCTCTCTAACAAAGCATCCTCAAGAGAGCCATTGAAAGAGGCAACGGAGAAGCATGGCTCAGATTGAAGCCTTAATTCAGCTTGTGTGTAGGTTTGAGGTCATTCCTTCCGTCCTCATGGTCTCCCGGGGGCGATATAAAGTCCGGAGCTCAGCAGTAGCAGGGGTCACGGTGATGTCACCCTCACTTGGCTTTAAGGCAAATACAGAGAGATGACCCTTCTCCATGCTGCCAGTAATATCCCGGGGTTAGTGTGGACCAATGACTAAGCAGCACAGTGAAACCATCCGTACTTTACGATCCAATATGTACCTGTTATGGCTTTTCCCCCCCTGGTCGCCAGGGTAAATTGAGATTATCTCCTGTCACTTTGTGTTTCCAGCCATCGGGTCCCTGCTTCCTCCCCCCCGAGGGGCTTTGTAAATAATAACTCTTATAGCCGCTCTGTTGTAGTGGAGTCGCACATAAACACGGCGAGTGCGGTTTCCGTTGAGCTTCGGCTCAGTCGCACAACCGGTCAACCCTCCAGTTAATTTGCAAAGTATAAGCTGACCACATTGAAACTGACATTCATTCTGCTGGTGTTCTCCACGAGCTTAATCCCATTTATGGGTCATAGACAGGGGGGCGTTGGAGGCCATCCCAGCATGAACCAGGTGGAGAAACAACCCGGTACAGGTTGCCAGTTCATTGCATGGCCCTTAAGTTGACGTGGGAGGCAAATATGTCTATAGAGTGGATTTTCCAAACCCACGGTTTTCCATGTTGGAATTCTATGAAGGAAACATGATGATATGATTCCACTGTGTGTTTAGTTCATAAGGAGACAGTTCCCCCTTGTTTGTTGTTGAATAATCAACCTTTTTACTAAGAATAATTAACTTTCCAAGGCTCGACAAGTGGTACAGTGAACATGGTGAGTCATCTACTGTATCAGGGAAATCCACAATCCCTCCTCTCTCATCAAGACCTTTAGGAATACTTTCCTCCTCTCCAATGAAAGCAATTATTCCAACGCTGCTCAACAAGGAAAAGAGAGGCAGTGGAGGGAGCTTCCCCTCCGGGGAATGAACCAATCCATTACCGGCCAACATGATTCAGCCTATAGTATCGAGATAGGGAAATGTTATTGTCCAAATAAATTCATTCGGGCTGCCACAGAAGCGAGCGGCCTCCTCTCTAAGACTTCATTTAAAATCAGTGCACGCTCCTCTGCTGCTGCCAGCGGACGCCAGCTGAATAGTTTGTGAAGAGCTGCCTCAGGCTGACTATCAGCGGAGGGCGGATGGTCCCAGAGAGGCGTTTGACAGCGAACAGCTCCTCCACTGTTTCATTTAAACTATTGTAGTGCTCATCAAATGTTTTGCCTCACTGCGGCTGGTCGGAGTTAATGAATTTAAACTTGCTACCTGCTCTGAATGCTGAACATTCAGTTTGCCTGTAGAGTCGATCCGTCATGACTCATGCTGGTTACAAAATACGAAATACTATGGCTTCTGTCTCTGGATCTGTTAGGGTGTCTAACATGCTGCATATGTGACATTTCTAATGAAACCCAATCTTACCAGGCCTAGTCAGTCAGAGGTCACCAGCTTTCAACGCTTTGAGTGAGCATTTTTCAAACTACAACGCTTAAAAAATGAATCTCACTTACTTTGGAGCATCAAATAGATAAATAATAAATAATACATTTGGTGGAAAAGTTGTTGTTTTTTATCAACAAAACAAAAAAATGTTAATCGAAAACACATCCGTCAGAATTTTTTTCAACAATGTGTGTTTCTGCAAAGCAAGGATACGTGAAATGGCAACGTTTCTGAATTAGAATTTATGATTAAGAAATACGTTTCATATGAGCCTCGTATCACACTTAATACCGACAATGTCGCATAGTTGATGTTGTGAAACGACTGGTGAGGTTTTGGCAACTGAACTACATGGTTATGGTTTGAAAAAAGATCATGTTTTGTGTTACAATAAGAACGTAACAACGTAACAAAAAACTAACGCAATTAAAAAGTCACTTCCCTGAAAGGACATTCTTATGTAATGTCACGTCGCGAGCATAAAGCCAACAATGACTATTGGTTTAAAAAAATAAATAAGTTGAAGAACCATTATAGGTAGCATTGTTTGTCTATTTTGATAGAAATAGAGTTCAAATACTTTATATGGTGTATTAACCACATAAGACTTTAAATTTAAATTATTGCATCAATATTATTCATTCAAAAACCTAAAACATCATGATTGCATCACCAAAGCTGATGCGGCATTTTGTGAGATTGCTAACATGTTTATGTCCTCATTCACCCTTATGAATCAAAATCCCTGACATTTGGTGGACACAGTTTATTAGATTTGGCTGGTGGTGCTTTTTTTTGTCATGTCTTCGAGATTAACACTTCATTCCAAATCCTCCGAGCCAGTTTTTTGGATTCAAGACATCAGTTTAACTTACATCATAGTCGTTGCACCTTAGTCATTCCTCGGGCTGCTGCTCTGCTAATGTGCTCTTGCATGGGGAAAGTTTAGCCCTTGATATAAAAGAAAGAGAGAGAGCTAGAAAGAAAGACAGTGAGCTGAACTGGGTCACGCATGATGCTGATGGAGGGAGCAGGAGAGGGAGGAGTAGAAAGCGACGGGAGAACGTTATCCGAGAGCATTTGTGGTGAAATCCTCGGGGAGCTCAGGGAGTCACTGTCACTCTCAGCATCTCACGAGCAATTCAGCCACCAAACGTGCTTACCTCTTTATATCCATGTTCAACACACAGAGATGGCTTGTGTGTGTGTGTGTGTGTGTGTGTGTGTGTGTGTGTGTGTGTGTGTGTGTGTGTGTGTGTGTGTGTGGCTTCTCTAAGCTGTGGCTGTGAAATCGGACCACAGGGGCTGCAGGATAATAAGGGGCGAGATAAGTTAAGGTCCAGAGAAAGAAGCCTCTCATGAAGGCATTTTCTTCAAGGTTTTTGTGTGTGCACAGACTTCGATGTAGATATGTTGTATTGGTGTGTGTGAGTGTGTATATGTGTGTGTGTGTACTGGTCTATAAGTGTTTAGGGAGTGGAAGGAGCTGGCAGCGACGCTGATGTGATCTGACATGGTTGAGGCTAGTAAAGGACGCTTCGGGCCTCTGCGGCTCCCCAGCGCAAACCAGCAAGACCCTCCTTCCTTGTCGTTTCCTCCCTTCCTTTCCTCTCTTCCTCTCTTCCTGTCCCTCACAGCATCCCTCTGTCCAGCTCTATCATCTCTCTCTCTCTCTCTCTCTCTCTCTCTCACTGCTTGTTCAGGCATTTTGCCATGCAGCCATCATGCGGTATAGTTCCGTGGCTATTTAGAACGGGTGTCTCCATCGGGTCAAACATCTGTGTGTGTTTCTCTCTAACTCTCTGTCGTATCTACAGCTGACTCTGTTGCCGTTGCAACGGTCGTTGTCAGATAGTTTGTCTTCTCTGCGGCGATGAGACGGTGCAGTTTGGCCTCTTTTTCCCGTCACAGTCACTTCACTGAGTCAGTCCGCCGAAGGTAAAGGCAAACCAAGGATATCCACCGTCAGGCGCTAAAACGGTCGTATAGAAACACAACAAAGCCTCTTTTTCCAGTTTGTTTTTCCTTTCATTAAAAGCTGCAAACCTTGAACACGTTTTATTATTTCACAAATGTGTTTTTTTAAAACTGAATACAAAGATTAGAAGCTGCTGCTCCAAGGCCTTCAGCCCGGTCCTCCTCAATCCTTTACCCCCTCGTTGTCATCACAAGGATAAACACACTCCGTCTTTGTGTGTTTCTTTTCCCTTCTCCTTGCCCTGTGCTACTGTATCCGTGACTGAACGTTTGGCTCTAGGTTGGCACTAATACTCTGCAGAAAACAGGATTAGCGCAGAGCGGCCGAGTGGGCGACGTGGAGCGGGTGCCTTCCTGACCCGGCGCGCTGTCGGAGGCAGACCGGGCCCACTCACTAAGCTCTTTAAAGGATTGCTCACTGATAAGGAGAACACCTTCTAATCTGATCTCCAGATTGCTGCTGTCAGAAACTGTAGAGGTGCATTTAAAGTGGCACCTGCTGCAAGAAAAAGCAACCACTGGCTCGCTGCAACAAGAGCAAGAGAGCTGTTATTATATTGGTTGAATGAGTCGTCAAGGACATTAGGATTTGAATGTTAATGGTAGAGGGTTTGATTTTGAATGCAACACTCCTGTTATTAAGATTTAGATAATTCAGTTTTTTCATAATCTTGTTTTGATGTTTTGCAAAATTAGAAACTGTATTATACTCACAGGAGGGTCGAACATTTGGAGCCTCCAGCCTCCATCAAATTTAATATTCAGAATTACACAAATAGTGTTGATCTAATAAACTAATGTGTAGCATACCAATTTCTTAGAATTTTGTGATTTTTCCGACCATGCTGAGTTGGTCATTGCATTATAATTCAAATTTGATCCAGTCAGCAATGGTTGGATTTAAGTAAAAAAAAAAATGAAAGAAAACAATTTTTTCTGGTTACATCTGTTTCACTAACAGCTCTCCATTTGGGAGCGTTCCAGGGCAAATGCTGGTAGGGATTTAGAAGTATGTTTGAAATAATGTGTTACCTTTTAAATCCAAGTAAAGACTTGGAAACTTGAAGCAGTAAAAATTCCATTTTAACGCAGAAAAATATTTTTATCTCAAGTTTTGTGAAACAACTTTTTTCCACATCTTGCCTGATTCAGGATAGAGAATGTTTTTAATAAGAATGTGTTTTCCTTTAGTTCTTCCATTCATCCAACAACATGTTGTCATGAGACATAAAAAGAAAACAAGTTTATTCTTAAAGGCCAAACTTTCTTTTTCTGAGCTGCATCTGTTACACTAAACGTAGCTTCCTCTGTAGTCCATCAGTGTTATAAAGGGTGGAGAAATCATCCACATTGAAACAGAGCAGCCTTCGCCCACAATCTCCCACACAGCGTCAGAGCGAGGAGGCACATTCAAACTATCATGGCCGTGGGCCTCCGTGCCTCGACGTGGAGTCACATTCATCACGGCCAAATTGGCTCAAACCGAGCTGTGAGAGAGGACGGCGTTGACCTTTTTTAAATTCTGGGAGATTTCCATTCGCAGCCTCCGACTGTAAAGTTTGTCCAATTAGCTGCTGCGAGTAGTGATGCTGATGCTTGAATGCCAAGTGCTGCTGTGAGTGGTTTGTGTTTGTCCATTCCCATCTATACATATGGATATGTATGCATGTATGGATGCGTGGATGCATGGATGTATGGATGTATGATAGATGTTAGATGATAAATGGAGATAGATAAATGGAGATAGATATGGATGAATGGATGGATGGATGGATGGATGGATGGATGGATGGATGGATGGATGGATGGATGGATGGATGGATGGATGGATGGATGGATAGATAGATAGATAGATAGATAGATAGATAGATAGATAGATAGATAGATAGATAGATAGATAGATAGATAGATAGATAGATAGATAGATAGATGGATGGATGGATGGATGGATGGATGGATGGATGGATGGATGGTTACAAAATAAGGTCATATTAAAATATGACTATATATTAAATAAAATGATCGATCATGGTACATTAATAAGTGTTGTGGGTGCTCAATCTATATCCATATATAGGCTACAGCATGATAATTTGCCCCTCTACATTACAGCCCAGGATCTGGTTGTCAACAGTTGCTATGGCAACAAGTGACCGCTGCCACTAGCCTGTGTTTCTTAAAAGTACGATTTGGAGTATATAAACAAACTCAACAACAACAACAAGCATTAACAGTCATATCCTTTAGGATCTTTACGAATGTGTTGCCACAAGCTGTAATATCATAATTAGAAGAAAAAAAACGTTAATGCCTGGGGATTAATGCTAGCATAAATGACTGTTTGTTACCACTACGGTGCCGTCATTTACTCTACTGATAAAACACATCATTTAAACACGGTAACATAGACGGACTAACTTCACCCACCTGAAGGAATACGTTCAAAGTCCATTGGATGGTCTTCAGTGACAAATTTACTTGTAGATGTCAACAGCCAACCGAAGAACACAGTGTAAGCCCATAGTTTATAAAACTGATGATCTTTACTCTCAAACAGAAATGTTTGAAATTTAATTGAAATTTAACAATGCATTCATTCATCAGTTTTTATAGAAACATCCTCTGTGTCACACTTTGCCAACATGCAGGCCAACTTTTCTCTCCCTCCGTTGCATCCATACATTGCTCAGCGCTCTGCAGAGACTGCTGCTCTTTGTTTCATTCACCGGCTTGTGGTGCAGCCCGTCTATTAGAAACATCCCTGCCAACCTCTGCCAAATTAGAGCCTTTAATTGCCGTTCCATTTTGTGGCTTGGAGTCAATGTGTTTCCTCTTTCCGAGCTGTTTGGCTTTGAACATTAAAAAAAAAAAAAAAAAAAAAGTCCTGCTTTCAAACATCATAAGTTTTTTTTTTTGTTTTTTTCACAACACTTCATAAAACTCTGTTTGTGACCCTTAAGTTTCCATCAAAGCCTTCGAGGCAGGAAATGAGGCCTTGGACTTGATTTCCTCTCCCCATAACCGATGTGCTTACAGTAGGACTCGTATTTGTTGTTTGTGGTGGTTGTGTTAATATCCTGTTTTCTTTTAAGGGTCGTCACTTCAGACTTGTTTCCATCCCACATCGTGTCGTTTACTCCTCGCTATCTATCTTCTGTGTAATTTGTTAAAACAGGTGTGCGTGCACTTCACATGCAGTTTGTTATCGGCCTGTTTAAGGTTTTATTGGCTTTACATCACCGTGCAAACAGCATTAGCCTTCAAATGGAAGCTGTGAGTAAGTGGGGCTAAGCTGGGTGGGCAGCAGTTGGCAGCACATTTCAGCCTTGGCACCCCGCAGGCAGAAAACAGGCAGAAACAGGCCGTAAACATTAAGGGTGGCTCCCCCAATGGTTTCAGTTGGTCGACATCCAAACACACCTCCTTCTCAACTAATGCAGTTTCTCAAGTAGATTTTTTTTTGATATCTTGACTTTTCTTTCCTGCTGGATGATAGTTCAAAGTAACTTGTGCCACAAAAAGCGTTTTAAAGTGTGCTATTCTGCAGCATGAGGCGCTGCTCATAATTATTTTGTAGGTCTTTTTTTATGTGTTTCAGTTGTTTTATGGCTTGCATGTACCTGCGTCATTAAAAAGTATTAGAGGTTTACAGACGTATGAGAACACGTATGAGTCGAAAAAAATGTCTTTCATCCGTCTTGGTATTGAAACTATGAGTGCATTTTTTTCATGAAATGTAATGTATTATAAGCGTGAAATTAATGGTTGTTACAAATTTAACATTTTGGGTGAGAATTCCATTATAAAAATGGAAAGCATTGCTGTATATCTGCCCATTACTGACATGTATTTTCCTCCTTTTTCTTTTCTCCTGCTCCCGTTCCTCCTTCCTGTGTGATGTCGTGACCTTCTTGTCCCAGGTAAGAAATGCTTTTATTTGTTTACTTGCCCCCCCCCCCATCGCCGCCCCATGTCATTACCTCAGCAGCTCACGGGTTTTAGATTCAGCTGAGTGTGAGTTTCTGTCAAAACACCGG
The DNA here is from genome assembly GCF_027596085.1 of Anoplopoma fimbria. Taxonomy (NCBI): domain Eukaryota; kingdom Metazoa; phylum Chordata; class Actinopteri; order Perciformes; family Anoplopomatidae; genus Anoplopoma; species Anoplopoma fimbria. The sequence goes on along the minus strand of NC_072450.1, from coordinate 6,770,501 downwards.
GTCTCTCGACAGAAGCTCACATATGTTTGCCAGATGGAGGTGAGAGGTGGCTGTGAGATGAATCTTAAAAAACGTGTGTGTGTGTGTGTGTGTGTGTGTGTGTGTGTGTATGTGTACTGTATGTGCATATGCATTGGTGCAGCCGTCTGTGCAACTGTGTGTGTCAGCATGTGTGCGTTGGAGTGTTGTGGTATGGAGCACCGAGCCACAGGAGCTCTGTCCGGGTGGAGGTAGAGCTACTGATGTTTAGCTTGAAGTGACAGCTACACCACTTTTTGGTGCAGCTTTAGTAAAAAAAAAGGAATAAACTCTTAAATGAGGCTTTGTATGTCGTGTGGGCGAATAATATAAAGATGATGTAACAATTGTGTGATTGGCACATAAAGGCACATAAAAGCAAGTTAGACAACTTAGTCATAGTTAAAAAAAACACAGCTTCTGGGAATAAAAGCCTCTTTTTTCTTTTTACTTTCCACCGTCCCACTATAATGTCAGCCGTCCTCTAACAGTGGTTGCATCCTGCATTTGCTGTACAATAAGTGCTGACTGTTGTCAAGTATTTGTGGTGAGCAACATTGTTCCGAATTTGGCTCGTGGAGCATGAAAGTGACAGGAACCCCTGGCAACTCATTTTAACCCAAGACCAAACATTTCAATAGAACAGCAAAGAGTGTTCGTTTTTTGTAACCTGCTCCCATGTCCCCACTTTTGTCAATACACATATATAAACAACATAAGTGCGTTCGGCATAGTCTTTTCTCTCTGATAATAATAATAGTTTGACCGTGGACTTATGCTGAAGGTAACTGTATCTTAAAAGTTCACTCAGGATGAGGTTTTACTTATTTTTTCAAAACTAAAAGCCACATAGAGTAACTCTATCCTAACAGGAAGCTAAGGATGAATGATGTGGACCAAGAACGAGGCACATGGTAAAAAATGTTGTTTTGCTTTTTGGTCAGTCATTGCTCGCATTTACAATTGCTAACTATGTGCAAACTACAAAAATGGTTAAATTTAACCATCATTTGGCAAAATTCTGATTGTTTGCAACTTACTGAATATATTAATGGAAAAAACTGAGAATTGGATAATGTTGTAAGAGTCTTTTGAGAAGTGTGTATGGACGATTTGATACTTTTTCCAGCGTGAAAAGTTCTCACCATTAGGATCCATTGTAAGTGAAATTAATCCAAGCTGCTGTTCCCGGCGAATAAAACTATGAACGTTTTTACAGGCACCTTTCAAGCCTACAGGGGACGAGCGTTTGATATCATAGGGAGATTTTTGGGTGGAGTATCACTTCAGATTTTACTGCCCTTTTAAAACAGCAAAGCCCACGTTGTGTGTTGGAGCAGTTCACTGTCCTGAGTTTTACATGTGCAACAACTAATCAGGTGCTATTGAGTTTGAGAAATGACCTTAACACATTATTATACCTTGAACAGATTTAAGATAAAAATACCTAACTACAGGAGGGATCACATAGAGGGAATTAACTTTGACATTTGAAAGAGAGAAAAATAAAAAAAAACTGATATCTTCCAACACTTACAAATTACTAAAAGTACCTGAAGTATCCTGAGTTTTAAATACCATAAAGGTCAGATAACACACCCACTCATTGCACGTCCACACTTTGCAGCCCTGCAGAAGCACATGAGAGCATTCTTATTTCTGCAGTGTTGAGGAATGATGCACATGCATAATACCGACTGTTTTGTGGCCTCAGATGAATAATGCATCAGTGCGAACAATCACCTCGATAAAAACCCGCCCAAAATATCCAGCACTTTGTGAACCCCATTAGCATTTATCTCTGCGATCCACTACTCTGTGATCTCTGCTCTCTTTAGCTCGGGCTCATGGGTCCGCCAGCATCGCGGTTTTTGTCAAAACCTCTCTGTTATTATGTTTTGTTCAGGGGAGAAGAAAATGTTTAGGTCCTGGGAAATAAGTGGAAATCTATGTTTATTTTCCAGTATAGATTGTATGTTTTTATTTATTCTGTGCAGTCTATTTTATCTGGCTGTTTAAATGCCTTTTGATCGCATGCATCAACAAACATTCTGTTAATAATAATAAAGCTACCACTTTAATGAATATATTGTATCTGTAATGTATGTACTGAAACGCCACGGGAAGCTTTGGAAGCCAAGAGTGGGGAAAATGTTCCTCTGCTGTATTTTTTTCAGCTTTAAACTCTTCCAAACCGATGCACTAATGAGCCATTAGTTGTGTAAATGTGCTCTAGATAGTTTTGTTGGCTGTGTCTCGGTGTGGATGTATGGACTCGATAATTAGCTGCGTATTCTCATGTGGATACACAGCTCAAGGAGAAATGTGTCGGATCAAGAAAGTACATTCTGGTTGTCTCCTAAGACGTTTCTGTCTCTGAATAATGCCACAAAAACTCTACAGAAACATTTTTGTGTCAAAAAAGTTTGTTCTGTCAAGCTGATTTGAAATCTCTTTTCATTTGAACAACTTGAACTTCGATTACTCGTATAGTTTGCTTCGGCACGTAACACAAACAAAAACAAGAACAAGTGACTTTAAATAAGTTTGTCTTTTTTCCATCTTTCTGTTTTCTGACTTGGAGGACATTTACATAAACTTCCTTTTATGAACAGTTTAAATTTATGCATCAAACACCAGTGCACCAGATATTTGAAATTTGACCCAAAAAATGTTCTAGTGAGGTAGAAAAGTTGTTGGAAAGGAAATCATTACATAATATATTTTCTGTGAAAATATCCCATTGGTTGTTTATTTGTGTCGGTAGATTTCTCCTACATTCTCTTAAAGTTTCAATAGATAATGCCTCATTTGCATAATTAAACATTAAATTGCAAAGTTGTCTTGACGTAAGCAATAAACAGTTTCATGGTGATATATTTAAGTTAAATCTTTAACCAAATTCCCATTATTGTCTTCAAAATGTATGGAATTTTACAATAAGGCCATTTTCTAAAAGAATATTTAAAAAAAAGACTTTTTCTCATTCTCTGAGCCATAAATCTCCAATTTGTTTATGGCTACATTTTCTGATTAATGGGATCATGCAAAAAGAGACCCGATAAAAACCTTTGACTCAACTATGTCAACAAAATGAAACAAATATTTTGAACCTGGCTTTCAAAATGTATGCAAATAAGTGCATATATTATCAGGAAATGCATCATTTGTATATTTAAACAGAAAAACTTATAATGCAGAAAAGTAATTGCCTTAATGTAAGTCATCAACTGGGGATGGCTGAATGGTCATATCTATTAGTTATTTATATATTTTTTTCACATTTGTGATATTGTTGTTTTCTGTTTTTTTATATCTACATGTGATTTTGCCGCAAAAATTAAAAAACGTTATCAAACCTGGACAAGTGCAGACAAGACTGACTCACCATCCATCAGCTGCTTCTCTCTCCTGTTTTCTTCACCTCCTCCTTATTCTTTCTTTCCCTTCCTTCCTTGTTTTGACCCCTCCTTAAGCCGCTCTAATGTACCATCTCTATTCCTGCTCCTCTCTCACTTCTTCTCTATCTTCTCAGTTTTCTTCAAAACCCATATCTGCTCTCGTCTGTCTCACTTTTCTTTCCTATTTCGTCACTGAGAAAAAAAAAGCAGTGAGTGGCTTTGTGTCACAGCAGTTGGGGGGGGTAATTGCTATTTAAGCCTCGGGGCTCACATTACACCGGCTGGTTTATTGCAGCCCTGTTACATGATGCAATTTTTTTGGAATCTCATCCATATTGATCTTTCTCCTTCTCCACTAAGGAATAGAGACTGATGAAGTTGAATGTCACTTGAACTACAGTACATCAGTACGTCTGGCGTTCTTGATATTTAGGCCAAGCGGCGGCTTCTCAGCGGGACTTATCCTGAGCACTCGACAGCATGAAGGAGGTCAGACCGGCTAATATTGACTCATGAACATTAAATATATCATTTGGAGCATCCTCTTACGTCAGTCGGGCTTTAGAGGCTAACGCTCTCAGACGTTCGGTGTCCTCTCCTTCCCCCTCATTCGTTCATGAAATATTCACCGCCGGCTCCTTTGTTGAGTAAGAGGGGGCTAAAGCTTAATGATGGAAAAATGTTAACGTCAAATGGAGGAGCAGTCGTAAAAGTCATGTCCAGAATATGTTCACAATAAATTAAACCTTTAGCTAATAAGTATTAAATGAGCTATTAAAGCCTGATTAGTGCTGGTAAATTATGCAGACTCACTGGAGGAGATAGTTTATTGTGTCTCTGCTTCGCTCTCTCTACCTCGGAAGAAAATGTTCATCCTCTGACCCAAAGTAGGGCTTGAGATCACAGGGAAAGATTCTCTCCGCATGACCGCACACACACACACACACACACACACACACACACACACACACACACACACACACACACACACACACACACACACACACACACACACACACACACACACACACACACCTCGGAGCTGTGGCCATGCAGACTTCTCCCTGGTTTCCTTATCTGTCACCCCAGTTTACTGCACTCAGACTGTTGTTTGGGTGCAGCTGTCTCCTATGTCTGGCTTTTACCTAGTGTGTTACTATATGTGTGTGTGTGTGTGTGTGTGTGTGTGTGTGTGTGTGTGTGTGTGTGTGTGTGTGTGTGTGTGTGTGTGTGTGTGTGTGTGTGTGTGTATGTGTGTGTGTGTGTGTGTGTGTGTGTTTTTAGGATTTTGCTCCAGTGTCTTTGCTCTTGTTCACGCTACACAGGTTGCGTTTTTCCTTGTGCAGAAGTAGAGAGCTGCATGTGTGTGTGTCTGTTCTTGTGCTTCTATCTTTGTGAGGCCCGGTGAGTTGTCGACCTTGAGAAGCGAGGACGCTGTTGGAAATGAGGACATTTTGTCAGCTCCTCAAAGGACCATGCGAGGAATCGGTCTTGGTTTTTGGGTTAAATTTAGGATTGGAATTGGTTGCTTTATGTTCCAAAAATATACATTTTAAAAAGGGTAACGATAGTGAGAGTTCTTTCTGAAAAACATGAAACTGCAGTGAGAACAAGTGCAATTACATCATCAGTTTATCAGCATAATTAAAGAACAATTCTTGAATTATAACAACCTTCTTCATCCTGACATCAACAGACCAAATCACAAAAGCTCATCTCAGTTCATTTTCGATTGCCAACATTTTTCGTGTCATCAATTATAAACATTTGATGTAGCGCTAAGCGACCAGTGACCAGATCCGCCTGCTGTAGATGACCAATCACAGCACAGTAGGGCGGGGCTTGCATGTGGGAACAAAATATTGCCTTAGCAGCAGAAAAATGGAAACAGACTACAGCATGCAGAGATGAGTTTGCAATATTATGAACAGGGTGTCACATTTGTGATTCTGAATCCTCAGCAAAGAAAACAGTGCTGAAACAAAACACAGTTTTCCTGTGCAAGAAGGGGTTTTACATTTTTTAAGTGGTTTAAATAACAAAACTGCTTTTTTTCCCCCCAGTTGTGATGCCACCATGGTCCTAGGTCTTAGCAACTACTTAGATGATTGTAAATGATGGCCAAAACTATAAAAAACAAGACTGTAAATGTAATAAACTGGAATTTAAAATGTAAAGTAAGTCATTCTGACTTTTAAGATGGATGGCTGTTAGTGTGTATTTGATGTTCTGCTCCCTCTGATCAGACTGAACTCAGCTCACATGTCACTTTCCTGTGACAGGAAAGTGACATGTGACACACACACACACACACGCACGCACGCACACACACACACACACACACACACACACACACACACACACACACACACACCCATGCATACACACACATGCCACAGCTGGAGCTGGACAAGGGCACAAACACACTCAGCAGGATCCACTCTGACAAAAAGACACACACGCACACTCTCTCTCTGTCTCTCTCTGTCTCTCTCTTTCTCTCTCTTTGTCTCTCTTCTTTCTCTGTCTGTCTCTCTCTCTTTCTCTCTCTCTCTCTCTCTCTCTCCTCTCTCTCTCTCTCTCTGTCTCTCTCTCTCTCTGTCTCTGTCTCCCTCTCTCTCTGTCTCTGTCTCTGTCTCTCTCCTGTCAGTTGACTCCGCTGTTTTTTCTCGCCCATGCACCTCAGTCTCATTTCATGTTTCATAAGCAAACAGGACTTGTTTCTCCTCCTCCAGCTCATCCTGCTGACTTGATTTGTGCTGAATATGTAGTAGGTGTGTGTGGGTGTGTGTTTTTGTGTGTGTTTGTCCTGACACTGTACTGTGTGTGTTGTGTCACCCAGTGTCACTTGAGCCGTGCCAGAGCCCTGCTGGGCTTCATGGACTCGGCTCCTTTCCCCCCTGTGATGTGGCCTTACAGCACTGCCATTGTTCATTACCGTAAATAACTCTGTGTGTGTGTGTGTGTGTGTGTGTGTGTGTGTGTGTGTGTGTGTGTGTGTGTGTGTGTGTGTGTGTTGTGTGTGTGCGTGTGTAGGTCAAGTTGTAGATCCTGTGCTGTCATGGTGGAAATGTCAGGCCGTTGCTCCAGTTAGCGCAGCTCTTGTCAGTAAGAGCCCACTTGTTCTGCTTTGCTAACTCTGATAATGAAAACAATCAGTGGAGTGTGTGTGTGTGTGTGTGTGTGTGTGTGTGTGTGTGTGTGTGTGTGTGTGTGTGTGTGTGTGTGTGTGTGTGTGTGTGTGTGTGTGTGTGTGTGTGCAGTTTAATTTCATTTGCGGTGCATGAATATTGAAATATAGAGGTAGAATTGGCTGGATGATGGAGAATATTGAAATGGATCACTGTCAGCAGTATGAGCAAATGAGCTCATATTGAACAATAAATTCAGAGCAAGCACTTAGAAACATTTAAGACTTTATTTAGGGACAGATTGTGGCAAACATAAGGGGGGGGGGGGATTTCACCGAGACGGAGGGTAGAATAGTTGCCAAAGTTATTAGGCCTGTGTTGTGGCAAGAATCTGGCAACAATTCAATATACGGCAGTGTTTTTTTGCGATACTGTAAGCAAGGCGATAAATTGCAATTCTTAAAATCGAATTAAAGGAAAACTAAGAATATTACTTTTGTACAATCTGAGCCACTGTCCATCAAAATTCAAGTGTTTTTGAGAATCAAAAGTGTCACAAAACATAATATCTCAATTGTATTAACATTTTTCTCGGTGACACAGTAACTTTTCAGAGTTGTGATATCCCGTCACACATATTATTAAAGTCTGAGCAGTGTTTTGGCTTCTGATAAGCCTTCACTCATGGTTACTGTATTTCATCGTCTCATCAACACCTGAAGCAACATTTTCTTTAAAACCAAAAAACATGTCAGAGCTGTCCACAGTTAAATTAGTAATCACACTATATACTCCCTATTGTTGATAAATTCATATATTTATCTCCGTAGCAACAGAGCTCACAGCAAACACCCACCATCTACCCCACACCACTGTTTATTATTCTAAGAAGAAATACAGTATAAACACACAGCAGAGAGGCAGTGGGTGTCCTAGTTATTACTGTCAATACCGCCCATTTACAGCCAAACCGGCTCTATTATTAGACTGCACTGGACTGTCATCAGGTATCTTCAAAGGTTGCTACATAAATCACATTTTACTGTGTGCTGTGCCGTGATCTGCGAGGGTCTGTGGCATGTTTACTGTCACAGAGGAGAGTAGGAAAATAATGGAAGTTTCCCTTGTTATGTTATTCTTTGCTCTGTATGTTTTTTCTTCTTTCTATTTTTGTAAATGATGGATTGATATCTGAGGCTAGCGGGGCGGAACAAACGTATTTTCCTATATGTTTCAGTCAGCATGTTGTGATGTCAGGATATGGGAGTATTTTCAATCAGGGAGGCTTTTCACTCACAAACTGTTACAACATTGTCAGGAGTTTATGACGATGTGGAATATCTGCAGTCAGTGATGATCAAATAAATACCTAGAATGGAAATTAAATCAATTATAGTTTCACAATGACATCATAATCAGTGTGATCTGCAGAATACAGTGACTTTACCACATAAAGAATCACGTCAAGCTGAAAAAAGTGGTACACTCAACCCTGGATGAATATTTTAAGACATCCAGAATCCATAAGAAATGTGTACACATTTGGGAGTTGATTAAAATAACTGGACCTGCAAATCTATAATCACAAACTGTTTCAAATGTTTGAACCCTCGGCATCACGTCTGCACAGACACATACACACACACACCAAAAGCACACTAAATCATAATAAGATATTAGCATTTACATAATTTAGGATTAATGTAACAGGATTAAGATTAACATACTAAACACATCCTCTCCTGGATTAAATTATTGCTCTTATAAAATCCATGTTAGAGTGTGTGTGTGTGTGTGTGTGTGTGTGTGTGTGTGTGCGTGTGCGTGTGTGTGTGTGTGTGTGTGTGTGTGTGTGTGTGTGTGTGTGCGTGTGTCCATCTGTACTTTCACTAATTCCATTTTAGCTCCAGTGTGAACCGAGCGGATGGTTTCACATTGAATTGGAAATCCTGAAAAGCGCCTCCACAGTGTTCGGTGACTCACCGGCTCTCGTGTCTCTAATGCTGGTAATTTCTGGTAATTTGTTTGGTTTGGATTGTGGGAAGCAGCTGCTGTGTTTACGATCGCTTTCTCTGTCATTTCAAGAAAGACTAAATTACTTGTTAAGATGGAGAATTGTAGCCATGATATTCAGGTACATGCAGTCGTGGTCCTCAGAGGATGCAATCCTCATGACTTCATCAATTTTGGCCCCCTACCACTTTCCTTCAAGAGGCTTTGTCTTTTGCCAGGCTGCTGTTGTAAATACAAATTTGTTTCTTCTTTTTTTGACTTGCCTGGTTAATTAAGGTTAAAAACACGACTCTACACAACTACATTGTCTCTTTTGGCTGAAACCTCCATGGCTCCTAGACGATGAATCTTTCTAACTTTGGTGAATAACTCCCGTCATGTGATTGACATGTTTAATTTTAAGTGAAATGTCTTGACAACATTACCTTTTTCTAGCTTCATAAATGTGATGATACAGCTGTTCTTTGTCTTTCGTGATGGAAAACCAGAATATATTATAGTTGATTGGACAAAACAAGCAATTTGTAGACGTCACATTGGTCTATAGGAAGCTGCACAGGTACTTTATCAACATCTGTTCATCAGCAGCAAACAACGAAGAAAATGATCTTTAGATTAATTGAAATGATTGATGAGCGCAGCCCTACGCACGTCCTTTTGCTATACTTATGAGCTACTGGCTGCCCTCATATTTTAAGGTGATTTGAAGTTAAAATCTCACTCCTAACAAACTTCTGTTGGAAGACGTATCACACTTGCTTGTCATCCTCACATCATAACTAACTGCTCTAAACATACAAATGTATTTAAATGCTTTAAAACTATCTTGGTTTTTGGAACTTAACTGTTTACAAAAGTTGATTTACATTCAAATCTGTATTTTAGTATTGCTCTAAAGAGAAGAAGAGAAAATGCAGAACCTTTTCCGGCCCTGTCTTTTTTTTCTCTGGTTCTGCAGCAGGATTTGAGTCGACACCTGAGAAGCCTTCACTAAGCCTGCTGGGAATCAGGCTGATCTGACACTCGTCCACTAATTGGCCATCCTCATATTTAAACAGGGAAAAGCTTAATAGAGTCAGTCGAGGTAGAGAATACAGAGAAGAGAGTCTATTAATACAACATGTTCAGTGGCAGTGCCTGGTACACTGCACTTCCTGAAAACGAGGAAGCAGCTCTTGAAGCATGACACACTGATTTGGTCCAATAATAAAACTGACGAATTAAATATGCAATGCAGCGCAACCTTTACTCTTATTTTTGGTATTTCTGATAGTGACATTAGTGCATCTCAATGAGCTAAAGAGTTGTGTATGTGGCTGATTTATGAGCCATAACACAGCTTTTTAGATGAAAGATTTGACTTCATAATTTCATCCGTCCATCAATCTGTCTGTAACGGGTCATTCTGTTCATTGTCACATATTCTATTTTTGTATTTACAGTCAAGCAAAGTAAAAACAAACCCCACAGCCATGCTAGGGGCCCATTAAGGATGTACTTATCCTCAGTGCTAGTTTGACCTAAATGCTAACATCAGCATGCTAGACCAGGCAGCGACCTACAGTACTGAAAAGTGAAGCCACTGACCAAGTGCCTTCAAACTTGCATTCTCCCTACTGACCAGCAGGGGGCAGCTCAACTGCTTTGAAAAAGAAGTCTGATTGCATGGAACTCTATGAGAAAATGATCCTATTTCTCACTTGATTTATTACCTCAGGTAACCTTTTATATACACAAGTTTATGTTCTCAATCGCTTTCTAGCCTTCTTCATTACAGCATGATTTTTATTTAGTAAATTATGGTCCCATTTAGAGTAAAATAGACCATAAAGCAGAGTATGCTTTAGGGCGGGGCTACGTTTTGATTGACAGGTTGCTACCACTACCAGATACGTATACGGCGTCTCTATGTCACTCCTCCCCATTCCAATTGAAGTAACTTCTGTTCACTGGTTGCAAAAAAACAAGATGGCAATGGCCAAATCCCAGATGGTGACGGCCAAAACCGCAGTCCACAAACTAATTGGTGACATCAGGATGACCACGTCCACTTCTTATATAAAATCTATGGTTTAAACTTCGTATTATTTCAAGGTTAGCCTTTTCACTTATCTATTTTTGTTAAATTACCCCTTTAATACAATTTTTCATTAAACAAAATTGTATATCTCAAAGCAGACCGATATGATTTGTCCCCTGCTCCAAAAATGACATTCTTTAATGTGACCCACATGGATACCGGAGGACTGATTTGCCTAATTTCAAGACATTGTTAGTAATTGCCCTGTGGGATTCAAATCCTCCACAATCAAACAAAATGATCAAAATGAATTGGTAACCCTATTACCTCAAAATAAGATTAAATGCTTCTACGCGTTTGGGCATTTTCGTATGAAAGGATAGTAAGACAAACAGAGGAATAAAGAGGCAGGCTGGAGGAGCATACTGAGTAAATGTGTTGAGCTTCTCTCCACATATGTCAGTCCTGATCTAAGCCACACCTGCTGCTAACCACGACTTAGAGGGAGAGGGAGAGAGGCAGCGGAGTGCAGCGGGTTTCAGGCTGTGCACTCACAGGCTGAGCAGTCGTTGAAGCGATCGGTCGCTGTGTCTCTGCTGCATGTTCTTTTCTTTTTTTACTCCATGGATCTCGGTCCTTCCTCCTGTCATCCTGAAGTGATGGTGTAATTAACAAAGGTCTGTGGGAGACGAAACAGCTCTGCCTCCTGTAGGATCCTTTTGCCAATCACTGACTCCCATTCAGTGTTGGAAATAAGTGGAAGGGGAGAACTCGCTCTGCCATCAGGCAACTGGGGAATCCTCCATGTGACAAGTGGGGTTTTTTGATTTTCTTTCCTGGACTTTCTGCAGAGTGGATTTTCTCTCATTTCCACCTGGACACGTTTCTTTTTTTTCAGACCACTGTGAGGAGGATTTGGTCTTTTCTACAAGATATAAAGATCTGAAGCTACTTGAAACCAGGAAACAGGTGGAATCGGTGGGTTTTAAGCCCCCCTACGGGGATCTAAGCTCACCCCCCTGCTGAGATCCAGCAGGAGCAGCAAAGACCAGGACACCAACAAATTACACACATTCCTTCGACCCAGTGGTCTATCAGGTGCAATCTGCACATGTGTTTTCTTCAATCTGGTACAGACGTAACTGGACCACATGTGAGTTAACGAGGAATTTTACTGACTAAGTTGCATCATTTCCAAACTCGCCGTGAGTCGGAGGGGGGCGTGCGGTCATCAGGCGGTCGGGGAGAAGATGCCAGCCATCCTGGTGGCCTCCAAGATGAAATCAGGACTCCCCAAACCCAAACCGGTGCACAGCGCTCTGCCCATCCCCCAGACCCACAGCCGGCTGTCGGCTCTATCACTGCCGTCGGCGCCCCTCAAGACCCACATCCCCTCGCTGGGACAGCAGGTGGGCTCAGGACCCCCGAGAGGCGTCACACCAGGGGCACAGGATGGAGAAGACTCTCAGGTCAGGATGAAAAAACTGTCACCTCCACCCACCCACCCAGCTTTACCCCCACTGACATCCACTCTTTTCATTCGATCTCAGTCCACCTACTGCTGCTTATTACTCAGCGCTGGTGGAGGCTCACTGCCTACTCCAACAAGCTGCGATAGGAGGGAAGCTTGTACAGCTTTGTGAGGTACAACATGTACTTGAGTCCATTTTGAACACTGCTGGAGGAGATAATAGATTTCTGCCTCCAAAAGCATCTTTTCTAAAAGGTCGGCACAGAGCTCAGCAGGTATCTGGGGTAAATATTTTGATAATTTGTGCACATTTATCACAACAGGGCAGTATTTGTTGCACAAGAATTAAATTATGAAGGAAAATCCTGAGTCATTGCGGCATAAACATGTGAAGACATTCAATCTTATCATGAAAGGTCACTTGCAACAATATCAGATGTCTTCAGTGATTTCACATTGTGTGAGTGTGTTTATCTATTTCTGTGCCTCTTGTATTCTCAGCCATGGGGGCCCTTTGAATGATCACTTTTGTTGTTAACCAGCACACATATAATTTCAGTTCTATTTCTGGCTCAGTTAAGCACAACAGAAACTCAAAGCCAAATCCAGTCATTTTTCCTGGAAGGCGTCGGAGCAGGCTGCGTCTCTGCCGCCCAGGATGGCAGTGCAGCGGGATGTCAGGGTGGCTGTTTTGCTGTGTTTGTGTGAAACATTGGCAGCACTTAGCAACCCCGCACACACAAACGGCTGCAGCGGCGAGAGGGATGGCTCTTAAGGCCATGTAAGGCAGTGACGAGGAAGGTGTCAGTGTGTGTGTGTGTGTGTGTGTGTGTGTGTGTATTTGTGTTAGAGAGCCAGCATGTGCACACTTGGCAAACTGTCGTAACAGTGAGCGTGACTTGGATCCACTGATGCGTCCAGCGACCGTTGTTGTGTTAGGAGACAAATCTGAGTCGGGTGTGATGATGATCGCGTGAGGAGGAGGAGATGCTGGTGGCGTTTGTTTAGTGGCTAATCACTTTTTTTTTTTTTTTTTCTCACTGACCTACTTTCCGTGACTTTCTCTTACTCTCTCCTCTCTGTCCTTTATTTTTTTCCCTCTCCATCCCCGTGGTGCTGATGAAGCAGCCGTCTTCACCCCGGGCTGGGCTAACCCTTGACATTTCCTGACTAGCAGCAGTGATGGGAATATTGCAGTCATGTGCTGAAATCCATCACTGCTGTGTGTGTGTGTGTGTGTGTGTGTGTGTGTGTGTGTGTGTGTGTGTGTGTGTGTGTGTGTGTGTGTGTGTGTGTGTGTGTGTGTGTGTGTGTGTGTCTGCATCACGTTTAAGTGTTTTCTGAATGTTCAGGGATGAGAATGACCTTAGAGCTGTTGTTTTTATCGTCGTTTGAATTGCCCCGTCTGCCTTATTTGTCAATTTAGTTTTTTTTGTGATTGAAACCCTAGATCAGCAATCCATTGAGATATGGCTCATCTTCTGATGTCACATCCTGGCTCATTAGACTATACCTCACCTATCCAAGTATCTCTACCTGCAGCTTCAGAACTATCTTTGCAAAGGTGCACGCATAGACTGTATATAAGAAGTGGACGTAGTCATTTAGACTACGTCCAGAGACATTTTGTGGTCTGCCATTTTAAAGCCCTGAGTTTGGCGATTTTGCTGTTGCCATCTTGGTTTTTTGCAACCAGTAAACGGAAGTTACCATATTTGGACTGCTCTACTGACGTAGAGACACTTTAGTAGTGAAGTACAGCATAATCCTTTTGTGGTTTATTAAAGATGAATACTGAATACTGACTTAAAAACAGCAATTGAGACCATAAACTCATGTTTAAAAGGTTTACTAAGGGTATAAATCAAGAGAGAGGTAGGGTCATTTTCTCATAGACTTCTATACAATCTGACTTAATTTTGCAACCAGAAGAGTTGCCCCCTGCTGGCCAGTAGAGTGGATGCAAGTTTTTAAGACACTTCTGCATTGGCTTCACTCTGCAGAACCGGATGTTGCCGCCTGGGTACATCCTATTTTTCTTGAAAGCCAATCAGAGCAGAATTGGCTTTTTAGGTAGGCGACTTAAAGAGACAGGCGCTAAAACGGAGCGTTTTAGACAGATGTTGAAAACAGGTTTATTCAGAAAGACTGTATGAGGAAAAATAATGTGTTTTTTTACATTAAAACATGTAAACATGTTCTTGTTGAAACCCTATATACAAGCATGAACTTAAAAAGAATCATGATATGTCCCCTTTAACTACAGTACGGTGCTGTACATTATGTTGGTCAGCTCATTTTCAGCAGGCAGTAATTGCTTGAAACAATTAATACAGGGCAGGAGTGTTATAGTTGCCCCATAGCTCAGTTTTATCGTCCTCATTTCTAGATTGTGTGTGTTGGACTTCCCTCTAGAGACTGACTGAACTAGAGGAAGGTCAAGAAGCAGAATTGCAGACGTTGATTTGGTGCACAGACATCATCGGTCCTCAGAGTGAATCCAATCTGCTCTGAGGGCAGAGTGAGATGAGACGAGGCTCTCCGGACACGAGGAGGCTGCTTTATGTTTTTGAACCTTTCACCGCGGACCTGGGAGACACGATGTGTAAAGACTCTTTCTTTCAGTTAAACAATCAGGAAATGTGAATGAACATTTCTCACCAACTTCCAATAATCACACAGGGAGAAAAATACATCATTGGAGAGGCGGAGAGACCCACTTCAACTCCCACATGAAGCAGCAAATAGAGCTGAATCCAGTACAGTCATACTGCAAGAGTGGGTTGAGGTTTGAGTCACTTCTCAACTAGGACAATATATCCTCTTTCTCTAACAATCTCTCTATCAGTTTATTTTTATTTCACCTTTATTGAACCAGGATTGTCTCTTGAGATCTAAATATAAAAGCCGAAGTTGAACTAACACAGAAAACAGGAAGAAGAATAAAGAAAAGAGGAAATATTCATAAAAAGCATAAAAACCATGGATTTATCCAGGGATTTTTCAGGCATTCTGGGAAATGCAGGAAACTGTCTTAAGCAGAGGTAAAACAAGGTGTGCTCTTGGGACACCTAAACACTAAATGCATTGAACATGACATTACAGGCAGCACGTGTTTTCAGGTATCTGAAGGATTAGTGGCAGAGTTTAAACGAGGCTCCTGCTCCTCACAAACATCCAGCTGGATGACCCAGTTGGCGCTAAGCACACAAACATGTTGTGTACACCTGTAACAAAGGGTTAATCCATAATGCAGCGAGAGCAGCAGGAGGTAGAGAGGAACATCCAGGCCGTGTTTATAGACAGGAGGGAGGATTGCACTGTCTGTATGCTTAGCTTTGTGTGTGTGTGTGTGTGTGTGTGTGTGTGTGTGTGTGTGTGTGTGTGTGTGTGTGTGTGTGTGTGTGTGTGTGTGTGTGTGTGTGTGTGTGTGTGTGTGTGTGTGTGTGTGTGTGTGTGTGTGTGTGTGTGTGTGTGTGTGTGTGTGTGTGAGGGCATGAAGTCTGGCACAATCTTCAGAATCTGATGTGAAGGTGATAGTCTGGAAATGTGTGAATGGTATTTGAAGCTGTTTGCTGTGAGTGTGTGTGTGTGTGTGTGTGTGTGTTTGTGTTGTGTGTGTGTGTGTGTGTGTGTGTGTGTGTGTGTGTGTGTGTGTGTGTGTGTGTGTGTGTGTGTGTGCATGTGTGTGTGTCGTCTTTATGTGTGACACCGTTAAAAGGACAAGCTGCTGTGATCTTTAACCTTTTACCATACTGTTATTACAGAGAGAGCAAAGCCTTGCACAGATACTCTGCTGCCCTCTAGTGGCTGTTTCTCTACACTACATCCGATTCCATTCACAAACACTGGCAGGAGAGTGTGTGTGTGTGTGTGTGTGTGTGTGTGTGTGTGTGTGTGTGTGTGTGTGTGTGTGTGTGTGTGTGTGTGTGTGTGTGTGTGTGTGTGTGTGTGTTAGTGTGTGGGTGCAAGTCATTCAAGGCCACAGTCTTTGCTTCTCTATTCATCTTGAATGCCTCACTTTTATCCCCGACCACCTTTCTCTTTCTCTCTCTCTCTGTTTTCTTTCACTCTCCTTGTCTCTCTCTCTCTCTTGCTCTCTCTCTCTCTCTCACACTCTTTCATTTCTTTCTTCCCCAAGTGTTCATTGTTGCCACCTCATTAATTCTTAGCTGCAGCTTTGAAAAAGGAAAAAAAAAAGGTTCAAACGCAGAATCTCTGAAAGCCACATTCGCAGCAGGAGAGCCTGAAAAATAAATTTTGATGCTACATGGAGCGTACACAGTCCTTTATAAGTCATGAACACACACACACACACACACACACACACACACACACACACACACACACACACACATGAGCGCACAGCCACAGAGAGAGATTTGTCCGTGTGCCGGTGAGATAAGGAGCCCCTATCTTAATAAGTATATTTTCAGATAAAGGCTTAAGTCAGGCTCTGTGTAAAGACTGGCTTTATTAGACTCATTATGAAAGCTCAGCTGGGCCTGTGAGCTGAACACCAATCACATAAAAACACAGTGAAGAGGGTCAAAGGTCACCTCTGCTAATATTTACTAAGATGATCATCTTGTAAATAAACCAGGATCCACAATTTAGGCAGCCCGCCTCCAGGAGAGAAGATATTAAATCATCACTGTGTGATGGATTCATCAGCTTTATTAATTCAACTTCCTCCGTTCTTGAAGATTTGTATTTGCCCGACTTCATTTGAATTATTTAAATTGGTTGTAATTTCATTCTGGGAATTGGTTTGACCGTGAACCCCGCTATACTCAGCACTATGTGTGAACTCATTTAGTTGTTATGGATTCAAAGCTAATTAAATGACCCTTAATGGCAAACTAGGGATCCATGGCGATGGAGGGTGGAGATTAGACTTAATATATATATACATTTGGTTAAAACCAGGAAGGAAAACCGTCAATGACATTATATTTAATAGTTATTCATCCATGTAAGTTGTACTTTTGCAGTAATGCCTGTGTTTCCCCTCTAAAATGAAATATAAATGAATAGCCTTAAAGTGGCAGTCCTTAATATTTCAGTCCTGGTTGGAATTTATAACTGAGTAAGAACAATGTATATATGAGTTAACAGGCTAGAGTCTTATTGTTGATACATGAGCTTCAAATTTCCAGGATGTCGCCCCAAACACCCTATTCACTGCAAATATTGAAATATTGCAATACTTTCATAAGTGGTCCATATGCTCAATCACCATTGTGTTCCCTCCTTTGGTGGTTGATAGTGGCTTATCACATATTTATTTAAATACAATTCTTGGAGCGGCCTTTAAACAGTTGCTAACTCAAAATAATTCCATAAATTTAGTTAAATTAGCTTAAATAATCAACAAAAGATCCGTTAAGATCACTTTTGATAAACAAGTAATCCTTTGAATGCTAAACCTTCACTGGCTGCAGCTGAGAAATTGCTGCTTTTCTGTGTTTTATGTCATGAATTGAATATTTTTAGGTTTTGCTCTGTTGGAGGCAGAAGGCAACTTGTAAATTTTTAACAAGAGGGCAGGATAAGGATTGTTTCATTTCATGTTGGACTAGCGAACCACCTCATGAACGACTCTCTTTTTTATATTTTTTCATACCTCCCCCCTAGTTAAATACTTGGCATGTGAAGGCAGGTACGTGTATTTTAAAGATTCCATCTTGAGTCAGTAAAGTTGGTGCTTTGTTGACATTTTCTGACTAAATTTAAGAGATTACATGATAATGACAATAATCCACAGTTGCAGCACTACTAACGATAAAGAATCATGCTTTCCTTCATGGTTAAAATACTATTTTGAAGGATTTTCAAGCCAGACATTTGATTCTAGAGAATAAAAAACAGCAAACAAAACAAATTATTTAATATATGCATCCTCAGTCTTCAAATGTCGGCATCAACCTTTAAAACCATCTCGCTTGACCCAGAGAAGAGATCTCTCCCATGTCTTGAGCCTCTCCCCTCTGCTCCTCCCCCTTAGCTTCCCGTGGAAGGCAATAATGCCTTTTTTTTTATTTTATGGCTCTTACATCCAGCGAGAGTCTCCTGAAGACACGACCCGGCAGGTGAGAGTGAAAGGCAGAGCCCCATCGGGCTGCATTGGATTGCTAATGCCCTCCTGCCCGCCCAGAGGAGGACAGATTGGTTGGGGGGTGGGTGGTCTAGGTGACTTTATTGCTGCTTTTTTTTTTTTATTACCATGACAAAGGGCCACACATACACATATGTCTCCTCTGGAGGAGATGCAAGTTAAAGCCAGATTTAATGGATGTTTTAGTGATTCATTGTTGGAGAGCTCATTGTTCAAAGGAATAACCGAGGTTTTAACAGACTGCCAGAGTTCAGACAAAGAGCACAGGACAAAAAAAAAAGGACATGTCTTGTTAGGACTTGTGAGTTATCCTCATGGATTCATGCACTTTATCATTTTGTGGTTGTATCTGTCGTAGTTGGAAAGTGAAAAGCCCCGCGTCAAGAAGTCTTCTTTTTGTCATCGAGGTTACTGAAAGCTGACACTTTGGAGATAAGAGGTTTTCACGCAGCAGAGACCACACGTGTGTTACAATCAGCATCAGACAGGAGGAAGCCCGTGTTGCTGGTGATAAGAGCAACAAACACTCTTCTCTCAGAGATGGTCGTCCTGCAGATTTCATCGTGCCGGGTTGATGCCAGCAGAGGCTTCAGTCACGGGCAGACTGTTTCAGATGGTGAGATAGCAGCAGACCTGAAGTCAGTGGCTTTTATCTGAGGGTGAGGAGGAGGGTGCTCCTCCAGCAGCCACCTCAGCAGCTTTTCAGAGTGAAATGGAAATGTGTTTGTTGAAGGATTTTTACAGATATTGAAAGATTTGTTGGGTTTTTACATCCGACTTTACTCCAGGATGCCTGTTGGTTCATGTTTAAGTTGCAGCATTGGTTTAATTTGGATGTTGACTTCATATCTAATGCAATATGAGCAGCCATAATAGTTGTTTTATCAACTTTTTCTGGATGTGAAAAGAAATGTCCAATTGCATCGGACCAGTGGAGCTTTTCTAATGTAACTGATACAAATGAGTTTTTACTTAATTTTTTATTTGATAAAAAATAACATGTTTTTTAAGGATGAAAAAATAATAATCAGAAAGCTCAATGTGTGAAATAAAGGACTCCTGCTACGAATGGTTCAGGTATAGTAGAGATATTACACTTTGATCTTAAAGGGTAAATGTTATATTGAAAATATGATTCAAGATAACCTGTTTTGTTGCAGGGCAGGAAACAGTAAAATCATAAAACACATTTTGTTATCAATAAATCACTCTGCTGATGGAGGAATTTGAAAGAGGTTTTAGAGTTTCATGTCCACCTTTAGGGTTTTTCATATTCTGTTTGACATCTTCCTAAAAAATATAAAAATCAAGAGAAAATTTTCCAGTTTTAGCATTTACATCTTGAAAGGCTTTGGTTTTTTTTTTTTTTTTTTTTTTTTTTTTTTTTTTTTTTGGGGGGGGGGGGTTACATGATCATATGTCAGTTG